>NC_032028.1:2234510-2246125 GCF_001865875.1 Lupinus angustifolius | reverse complement strand
GATTAGGATTAGGATTAGGATTAGTATTAGGATTAGAATTAGGATTAGGAATAGGATTAGGATTAGAATTAGGATTATGATTAGGAAGTGGATTATGATTAGGTTTAGGATTTGGATTACGATTAGGATTATGATGAGGATAAGGATTAGGTTGTGGATGAGGATGAGGATGAGGATGAGGATGAGGAGGAGAATGAGGATGGGGATGAGGATGATGATTAGCATTAGGTTTAAGAGGAGGATTAGGGGTAGGATTAGGAGTAGGACGAGGATGAGGATCGGGATGAGGATGATGATGAGGATGAGGATGAGGATGATGACGAGTATGAGGACTAGGAGGAGGATGAGGATGAGGATGAGGATGAGGATGCGGATCAAGATGAGGATGAGGATAAGGATGACGATGAGGATGAGGACGAGGATGAGGATGACGATAACGATGTAGATGAGGATGAGGATGAGGATGAGGATAAGGATGAGGATGAGGATGTGGATGAGGATTAGGATTAGGTTTAGGATTAGGATTAGGATGAGGATTAGGATTAGGAGTAGGATTAGGAGTAGGACGAGGATGATGATGGGGATGAGGATGTGAATCAAGATGAGGATGAGGATGCGGATGAGGATGGTGTTGAGGACGAGGACGAGGATGAGGATGAGGATGAGGACGAGGATGAGGATGAATAATAGAATCAGAAACTATTGCAAGTACCAGACTGGATTGTCTCAATACAACATAAATTTCGTTGGAGTTACTAACTTAATTACTCTCTAACTGTATGGTCCGGTAATTCAAGTGGACATCATGCCTAATTGTTTATTGATCTTTTATAATAATCTTTTGTTCTAACTTATGTTCATGTTCATTATTTTATGCATAAAAAGTTTACCACCATTTTATCACATCTATAAAAAGAGTTTTATATCAGCAAAGGTTTCATTCAATTCAACATAAAGTATATACAGATCAGAGTGTGATTTATACAAGCTTTGAAAGATAAACTAACAAACACTCTAGACATAAATTTGTTATTGATTTTCTGCAGAAGCACAAAGCATCACTTTCTTCAAGAACAGGTAGTCGGTAGTCCATTAAAATTAAGGCTCTTCTTGCAAGTGTACACATGAGAAGGTATTTTTTTGTGCTTTCATTTTCCTTGCATTTCATTCCCTAATGAGTCTTATTGAATTAATCTCAAGTTCGTTTCTTATTTGCATACATTTCAAAAATACAAAAAAAAGTGAACATGGTAGGATGTCCCTATTTTGATAGTAACATTTTTCTTTCAAAAACTCATTGTGGTGTCTCTCAATCAAAGTTGCAGGGAACAGTGATGCTCTTGTGAAAAAGTTCTATGAATTTCCTTGCGCAAGATTAGTTTAAGATATCAACTTAAACATTTTATTTTTGATGCAGCTAATCATTCAGATTTGAAGAACATCTTAATAATCTTTGAAGTTGTGTGAAGCTTTGGCAAAATAGGGAGACTAATACATTTTACTTGCTTGGTTGAGTAAGCCATCTTATCTTAAAATGTTGATACAATTATGTATTTTTCTTTGCATTTTATTCTTATTTGTTGAATTTTGATAGTAAAGTTTAATTAAACCTACAAGATCAGCAACTGAGTAGAAGTACATAAAAGAGGTGGGTTTTCACAGACGAAAGATTTGGGTAGCTAAATAAAAATCTTGGATATGTAGACTGATTAGAGAGAAATCAATCAAACATTTGTTTCTTACAAAGACTCACAAGTCACAACTCATAAGAAACAACAATAACATTTTAAGATCAGTTCTTGACTTTCTTGATATATATACTTATATATAGGCTAGATGGACCTGAAGTCCTCTCATGTTTCTTCTGTTCCTGCTGACCCTGTAATACCCAACAAGTCAAGACTAGGAATGCAATCTAGTTTGCTAACTTATTCCCAGCAAGATTTACCACTTTCCCCTGGGAAGTACTCAAGAACGAGTTCAAGGAAAAGTGCTGGGAGTCTCGATGATGTTCGATCCAATGGTTGGTTGGACGCAATGATAGCCTCTTCTCCTCCGAAGAAAAAGCCACTTAAAGGTTCAAATGCTCAGTTTGCTTCATTTGACTTTACTGATGAAGACAATAGCTCATCCATGGTATACATATATTTCATTATTCATGTTAATGTTTGGTTTATTTGAATGCACCACATTTAGAATGTGTTTGATTCATATTAAAAAATATTATCTTTTGTTGTTGCCAAACATCTTCCGAAAAATGAATATGAATCAAACACCCTCTTCGTCCAAGCTAGATTGTCATTTATTAACTTCTTTTACCAGGTTCATCATCCTTCAGCACTAGACTATTTTGATAAAATTATTGACCGTGCAAAGAATAAGAAGGTTGCAGTGTTTCTAGATTATGATGGCACTCTTTCGCCAATAGTAGATAACCCAGATTGTGCCTTTATGTCTGAAGATGTAAGCTAAGCAACACTTACTCACTAGTCATATATAGATGATAATATATATTAACTTAATTATTCTATACTTCTTTGGGGTTTGACCCCTTTTTCTTAATTCCTCAAAATCATACATGTTCAGATGCGTGCCACTGTGAGAAGCGTAGCAAGCTATTTTCCCACGGCAATAATCAGTGGGAGAAGCCGTGGCAAGGTATGCAGAATATTAATTTGTCCTTAATCTTCCAAGTTTTAAATAAAGTATTCAATTTTACTTTATAATATTTATTGGTTTAATTATCTATGTCACTAATGTAGTGCATTTTTTTCTTTCAGGTGTTTGATTTAGTTAAACTAAAGGATCTCTACTATGCTGGTAGTCATGGGATGGATATTATTTGTCCTTTTAGTCAGACTCTGTCCAATAACCATCCGAGTTGCGTCAAATCTACTGACAATCAGGTGAGTTTATGTGAAAGATGTTTTTTTATTTGTAATCGTTAGTACGTTAGTATTTTGTTGTATATGAAATTTCACCATCAACTTCTTTCACCCTAACGATTAAACCATCACCTTATAACTCAAACTTTTTGTTGATATTAGAACTCAAACTCACAACCTTCCGTGCTTCAATCCTTAAATCCTTCATTTTTGTCATCTTTATGAGTTTGGATCCTCTTCGGTATCAAAATGAGAGAGTTCAATATTAGAATATGAGATAAAAGTAAAGAATATGTATCATCTATACTAGATACTTCAGTTGTTATATATATATATATTTATTGGATGAATAACAAGTTAATCATTAATTATGTATCTACCTATTAAAGTATCTTTATCATTAACAGTCTATTGAAATTGCGTTAGTGTTTTCTATTTGATTTTCATATTTTTTCCATACCACCATGTAATGTAGTGTCACACCAAACCCCAGTATTCTTCAACGACTTCTTAAATTCTCTTAAATGCAATGTAGGCCACGCATATTTTATACCTTTTGTTTTTGTTTCCTACCTAACGTAATCAATTATCAACAGGGTTTCTTAACTAAGCAACATTACTTATTTAAACTATCTTTGCATCCCTGCAAAATTTCAGTAATTGTTGCTTATGAGTGTAAGCATCCCATAAAAACAAACAAACGAACAGAAACATCTTCTTTGCATTCTGATATATATAAATATATAAATTAATACAATACTATTGAAATAAAAAAAAGGTGATGTTAGAATATTTATGTTGTTTAAAGAATTCAAAAGTTCACCCTCTTTCTTTCTGTATTTGAATGGGCAGGGAAATGAGATAACTCTCTTTCAGCCTGCAATAGAATTTCTGCCTCTGATTGACGAGGTGCAAAATTCTCTCTAATATTTTATGAACTACTTTTACATTTGTATGACTGAAAGAGATTAATTTTGGGGTGTATTTTTTCTTTGCAGGTTTTTAGAACCCTTGTCGATATAACTAAAGATATAGAGGGTGTGAAAGTTGAAAATCACAAATTTTGCGTTTCTGTACATTATCGTAATGTAAAAGAAAATGTAAGAATTAACTACCATTTCCTACACAAAAAGAATATATATATATATATATATATATATTTTTTGAACATTCTGCATAATCCATGTAGCCTCATATGAAAGCCACATTAGGCAAACCATATGCCTCGACATAATAGTTTAATATTTTTTATATATTTTAGTCCCGAAAAATTAAATAAATTTGATTTTATTTTCTGAGTTTTGATTTTAATACCTTATTTTTTCAATGGAATATATTAATAATGGAAATGTTTTTTCTTAGGTAAAATTGACATAGAATGGAAAATATTTATCATGTAAACATTATGAAAACAACTAATTAAGATAGTAAATAATCTTCTCAATGAACAAGTAATGTTTTTTGTGCAATTCAATCAAAATGTTAAATAAAAGAATTAAAAACATGTATTCAAAAAAACAACATTCAACAAAAGCATATACCCAAATTTAGTCTATAGATATGGTGAGACACACAATATTACTAATGTAAAACCGAATTTGCTTAATTTATAGGGACAAAAATATATACATATTTAACCATATTAATTTAACAATTGATATTATACTAAACAGGATTATCATAAAACAAAAATAGGTGATATAAATTTGTTATATGAGAGAATGAAAATAATAGTATTTGCAAACAAGAAAAGTACATAACCAAGTTTGGAGAGTAACCTTCTGATCCTGCAATATCCAGTTTCCTTTTCCTGTTTGATTCGTGATCATGTTCTGAACCATATAAAAAACATTAAAAATTAATCTGGCTCATAAACTTTACTAGGGAATCATTAAAATTTCCTACTTTGATCATTGGTCATCACTCTCTACTATTCATTCCCCTTTAATTTAATGCATAAGAATGACATGATATTAATCTATGCCAAACCCTTTTCTTGGTTTAAACATTTTGTTATTAAAAATAGTGAGGTATAATATAATATAATAGGGGTTGAGAATTATGGTGAGAATGACGAATCCTACAATACAATCCACCCCAGGAAGCTCAGGGTATTTGGATTTATATCCTGATAGGAAAGTTTCGTTTTTTAAGAATCCTTATATTCTGGGTCTCACTGCTGTTGCTGGCATTGGTGGCTTGCTTTTTGGTTATGATACAGGTACGTTATGTTTCATTTCATTTCTTGTTATTATATTATTATATATTTGACTATTCTTTTGTTTATTATATTATTATATATTTGACTATTCTTTTGTTTATATCACTATAGAAGTAAGTTAATAACATTTCATGTGTGATTTTGTTATAGGAGTCATATCAGGAGCCCTTCTATATATTAAAGATGATTTTGAGGAGGTTAGACAAAGTGATTTTTTACAGGTACAATACATACAACTCTTTTCTGTGATCTTTCAATGTCTATCAGTTCATAAGTTAATTTTAAATGCAATTCTCAACAATCAACATGCACAAATCAACAAAGTTTTGATTGTGCTTATGTTTCAAGTTGCAAAATTTATTTTCCAGCATTAGAAATCCAGTGGTAGCTGCAGCAGATCAGAGTGTTGCATGATATGCATCTGTTTTATAAGTTAACCCAATTTGAGGAGCATTTATGTAAACAATTTAATTAAACACTTATTCAATAAGTTTTTTTAAATAAGCTAAACAAAACTTATTTTCATAAGCTTCTCCAAAAAGCTTATTGTAGTAAGCTAAAAGTAACTTAAAAGCTGTCATAAGCTAATTTCATAAAGTTAATTTTTAGAAGCCGTTCTCGTGTCCAAATAAGCTCTTTGTAAAAGCCACTTTGGCAATAGGTGTTAGATTTATTTGTGTAAGTGATCCATTGATGCAACTATCTAACTGAAATAGAGGAAACAATTGGATTATCTTAATTCTTTCCATGTTGCACCAATTCCTTGTCATGAGATGGTTCTAAATTGTAATAATTTGAGTCATCAGGAAACAATAGTGAGCATGGCAATCGCCGGAGCAATTATTGGAGCAGCAGCAGGTGGTTGGATTAATGACTCATTTGGAAGAAAGAAGGCCACACTCCTTGCTGATGTTATCTTTGCTCTTGGATCAATATGCATGGCTGCTGCACCAGATCCTTATATTCTCATATCGGGACGCTTTCTGGTTGGTTTAGGAGTTGGCGTTGCTTCTGTAACTGCTCCGGTGTATATTGCAGAAGCATCACCTTCAGAGATAAGAGGATCACTAGTAAGCTCAAATGTGCTCATGATAACTGGTGGACAGCTTCTTTCCTACATTGTTAACCTTGCTTTCACAAAGGTTAGTTTCCATCCTCTGCTGTTATAGGAAGCATGGTTACGACATGGATATCTTGACAAGGTGAATATGAAAGCACAAACCTTAGTATGACTAATATTTGTGAACATAATAAAATGCTAACATTAATCTTATTGTTGTGAGTTGTGACATTTCCATGCGTAAAGGTATAAAAGAAAATGTACAGATATAAAATATAGTTAGAAATGTCTGAAAGTATTCATGAAGTGTAGATGTGGGTCAGACACCAAGACTATTTTGAAGTGTCCAAGGCTGCAAGCTTCATAGTTGTTGCAATGCTGTTGTTAATATCCATCATTAATAAAGAGAATAATATATAGTTTTCCATCAATACTTTTTGTTTCAGAATTCCAAAAATGCCTTCACATTCTCATCACATGTTTGCTTTTGTGTATTGTTTTCAAATATCACCTTTTCACATTTCAAACAGGTCCCTGGAACATGGAGATGGATGCTGGGAGTTTCTGGTGTGCCAGCAATAGCTCAGTTTGTTCTCATGCTCTTCCTGCCTGAATCCCCAAGATGGCTCTTCATAAAGGTTAAAAATTGCATCACTAATTGTTCTCGTCAAGACTCGTGTCCAAGATTTTTAATAATTTTATGTAAAGGTTAAAAATTGAATTATATATTGATTGCTCTTGTCAAGAAATGTGTCCAAGATGTTGTATAATTTTGCATTTCATGTTCAGAATAGGAAAAATGAAGCTGTTGATGTGCTTTCTAAGATCTATGACGTTGATCGCTTGGAAGATGAAGTTGATTTCCTAACAGCTCAGTCAGAGCAAGATCGCCGAAAAAGGAATAATGTTAAGTTCATGAATGTGTTTAAATCAAAAGAAATCAGACTTGCCTTTCTTGTTGGAGCTGGACTGCAGGTAATAATAATATGTTGACTTGTTGCAACACAGAATTTTATCATAGTTGGACTTTTTAAATGCTCCTACTCTCTTTTGTTTAGCCTAGACCCACATTATTAACCTTGTGGAGAAACCCCTAGTGAGGATCTAACTAGTCCCGAAGGCCCGGGGAGGAGGTGAAGACAGGGAAGGGGAAATTTGGATGAAAATGCATTGGCAAGGATCCAACCCTGCACCTCTCACAACATATCTCCAACCCTTACCAACTGAGCTATCAACATGAGACCACTCTAGTCCTTTTTGTTAAAACTTGAAAGTTAACAAACATAAAAAATAATTCTACTTTACTAGCCATATACATATGACATGGTTCCAAATCCATTTTGAAGCATATTGGAATTATGTTCAAGTGAAATGTATTCTTATAGCATCCTACAATAGTGCAGGCATTCCAACAGTTTACAGGTATAAACACAGTAATGTACTACAGCCCAACTATAGTCCAAATGGCTGGCTTCCACTCTAAAGAGTTGGCTCTTCTCCTCTCCCTCATAATTGCTGCCATGAATGCTGCTGGAACAATTCTTGGCATCTACCTCATCGACCATTCCGGGAGGAGAAAATTGGCTCTCTTTAGCTTAGGAGGAGTATTTGCATCCCTTATCATCTTATCCTTATCATTTTCAAACCAATCATCTTCAAATCAATTATATGGTTGGCTTGCAGTATTGGGTTTAGCACTATACATTGCTTTTTTCTCACCCGGAATGGGTCCTGTGCCATGGACTGTGAACTCAGAGATATACCCTGAAGAGTATAGAGGAGTTTGTGGGGGTATGTCAGCCACTGTGTGCTGGGTTTCAAATTTGATTGTGTCTCTTAGCTTTCTTTCAATTGTTGATGCTGTGGGTACTGGTACCACTTTCTTGATTATTGCTGCTATATCTTTGCTAGCTTTTCTATTTGTGTTTTTATATGTTCCTGAGACCAAAGGTTTGACATTTGATGAAGTAGAAGTAATTTGGAAGGAGAGAGCTTGGGGTAAGAATTCAGACACAATAACCCTCCTTGATGGGGAAAATCAATCCTAGGAGTAACATAATTTTTTGGTCCTATCAAGGGTACCCTCTTACTCGTGGATAGAGAACTAATGTTTTCGGGAGTTCGTGACTGCCTCTTCCAACTGTTATAACATGTAACATTTCTTATGTACATTCTTACATACATATTATAATTACTAGAATGACAGTACTTACTCATGTAAGGAAATGTTCCTTGTTTGAGAACTGAGAATGTGAACTTTATATTTAGTAGATTCAGTTTTTTTACTTTTTCTTTCTTTTCTCTCTCTTACTCTATCCATGTAGTGATTTAAGGTTATAAAAAAATGTATAAAGAAAAGAGGAAATTTATTACCGATCATGGATTATATGGTCCACCCCATGAAAATGTACCAATATCTTGTTATGACCATATAATTGAACCTGTATATAAGATCTTTCAAAAGTTTCTTAGTAGGATCTTGGAATATCTTTAAGAATTTAGAAAAGTCGAAATAATATATGTTTGGACATAGATAATATTTAGATTATCCATAATTATAAAAGATACAAAATAACATAACCTTTTATGTTGTGAATAAATTTATAAGATAAATGTAAAATAAACAATAATTAAAGAATCCATATATTGTAAGACATGTTCATATAATAAGGGTATAAATACAATGTCCATGTAAAGCTCTTTCCTGATGAATTCTCTCCCTTTAAATAACAAAACCACTTTCAAGTTTTGGATTTATCATAACAAAACACAACTCAATACAATCTTTCCGTTTCTACTTCATAGGAGACAAAATTTTGTTAAAACAAAGACATCTTCACTATGGTGAGATCAAACCTCATAATATTCTTAATTAATGAAAAACACGTGTGTAGAAAAAACAAAAGAAAAACATAGAAATGAAAACTATCACTGATTATAGAAAAATATTAATAACTATTTAATATGTTTAAAATTGTGATGTTGTAGTTTCCAATATAAAGTTTCCATTTTTAAATATTTAAATAATTTACTTAAAACAAAAGTTAGTAGAACCCTTTGAAGACACTTGAGGAAAAAGTGTTTTTGTAGAAATGTTCTTTGTAGTTAAATATAATGGCAACTTTGATTCAAGTTGTGATATTTAATTAAGATAAAGTTGGATTTAGATGAAGACCTGTGTCTATGTGGTGCTGAGTCAGAGAAGAATGGAAGTTGAACTTGTGATAAACATGATCTAATAAGGAGAAGTGAAATGAGTTTGTGGTACATTTTGTCTTATCCTGTTATCATATTGCTTCATAACTTGATCTCATATTCATACTCATAACTCTCACTTTTCCATCACTGTTCATTTGAGGATGACAATAATTGTGCATTCAAGTCCAGGTCCTGGAAGTTCAGGGTATTTGGAAATGTACCCAGAAAGGAAAGTCTCATTCTTTAAGAACCCTTACATTTTAGGCCTCACTGCTGTTTCTAGCATTGGTGGCCTCCTCTTTGGTTATGACACAGGTAGCTGCTTAGTACTCACTCACTTCCTTTCATCTCTTAATGCATTATATATAACTTTTGTCTTTTCTTTTTCTAGTTCATTCATGTTTTGCTTTGTTTTATTATAGGAGTTATATCAGGAGCTCTGCTGTATATTAAAGATGATTTTGAGGTGGTCAGACATAGTAATTTTCTACAGGTACTATTCTTTTTCCCCCTCTCTTCCAATCTTTACAACAACATGCATTTATCAAATTATTTATAGGAAATTTCCATATTTTAACATTAGTTGAGTGGAAAGTAGGAAACCAATGCAGAGTTGAGAGTAGTGTAGTGACAATATTGGAGTGTTTTAGTTATGGTTGCAGGATGAGTTCTTAACTTTAACATCAACTGATTCAGGCAACAATGTATGTTTTTTAAACGCCTATTACCAGTTTTTCATGTTTTTGGCGACTCCGTGATTCGAATGGATGTAACAGTCTAATTAAAATGCACAAAACTGATAGAATAAAACTTCTGCTTTCAGTGATGTTATAGTACAAAGAAAGGAAAAGACTGTTTGTGTATCTCATTGAATCTGTTTAATTAATTGAATTGGCAGGAAACAATTGTGAGCATGGCAGTGGCTGGTGCAATTGTTGGAGCAGCAGGAGGTGGTTGGATCAATGATGCTTATGGAAGAAAGAAGGCAACACTCATTGCAGATATTATCTTTGTTCTTGGATCAATTGTCATGGCTGCTGCACCAGATCCTTATGTTCTTATATCGGGACGCCTTTTGGTTGGTTTGGGTGTGGGTATAGCTTCTGTTACTGCTCCTGTTTATATTGCAGAATTGTCACCATCAGAAATAAGGGGAGGATTAGTGAGCACAAATGTACTCATGATAACTGGTGGACAATTTCTCTCCTACCTCATAAATCTTGCTTTTACAAAGGTTAATCTTTAATAGTTTTCTTTCTTAAAGCATTGGTCTATATCCCATTTAACAAGTTCCTGATCAAGAGATCCTTCTACTCGTTCGAACTTTGTTATTCATCCTTTCACTTTGCTCTATTTTCACATACCTGCATTATGTTCTCTCTATTTGAATCAACTCATGAACATCTCTTTCACCCTCAGTATTTGCAAAAATATAAATATAAACTTAGGCAATGCAGAGTTCAATATGAGGGGTATGAGTGTTGGGAATTCAAGGGGGTGATGATTGTGTTCTTAACTTTATATTCGCTTTTTCGCTGACCATCCACATCCTTAATCAATTAGGTTCCCGGGACGTGGCGATGGATGCTGGGAGTTTCAGGTGTGCCAGCAGTCATTCAATTTTCCCTCATGCTCTTCCTGCCTGAATCCCCTAGATGGCTCTTTATGAAGGTAAATAATATTCATATTCTTACCTTGAAAAGTTATTTCTTAAAAATATAACTTTTTTTGCGTTCATGTGCAGGACAGGAAGAAGGAATCCATTACTGTGCTTACTAAAATCTACGATTTCGATCGGTTAGAGGATGAAGTTGCTGCGCTGACAGATCAGTTAGAGCAAGAGCAGCAGAAAAGGGGTAATAAGGGACTTTGGGATGTTTTTAAATCTAAAGAGATCAGATTAGCATTCCTTGCTGGAGGTGGATTGCAGGTAAGAACCTTGAATAGTTAATGTTAAGAGAGATTTGAAGAGAAACAAATCTTTTTTTTACTTCAATTACAGACCAATATTGAGTAACGAGTACAAGGGTCATTACCTAAAATTATGGTTACACTGGTGAGTGTTACAGCAACAAAACCAGTGTTGCAGAAGAAAAAAAATGAAAACAGAATGAATGAAAAGGTAGAGAAGAGATAGATGATTAAAGAGTGATTGAAGAGTAAAGATAATGCAAGAAGAGATTGATCATTGATCAATGTAAATTGAATTACACAATGCATCAACTAACTTTCCTTATATAGCAACTACCAA
>NC_032028.1:2165942-2234410 GCF_001865875.1 Lupinus angustifolius | reverse complement strand
CAGAAAACTGAATTACAAAACTTCTAATTTCAACAGTGAGTAACCCATGACTTGCATAATAGTTTATTTTTCTCTTCAAATGTTAGTATATGCTTGAATTAGCTTTGCAAATATACATACATTGTGTTATGAACTTAAGCTCTCTTCGTTAGTAATATATTTCAGAAAACAAGGAACAAAAGAAATGACAAATCTTTCAACAATTTAGTGTTACCCAAGCTCAACAAACTAAATGCTTAGAGGCTCATTTAAACATTACATATTTTCAGTCAACAGAAGTGTTAGCTTTGTTCTGAGTCTGATAGGTGATACTATAGCTGAAATTACATAATTCTTTGATCAATGGCATACTTTGAATG
This sequence comes from Lupinus angustifolius, assembly GCF_001865875.1. Lineage (NCBI taxonomy): Eukaryota > Viridiplantae > Streptophyta > Magnoliopsida > Fabales > Fabaceae > Lupinus > Lupinus angustifolius. The sequence goes on along the minus strand of NC_032028.1, from coordinate 2,234,051 downwards.
TAAATTAAATGAGTTAAATATATGCAAATAAAATGTGTTCTTATTATTGTATCCCATTCCTATACTTGTCCAGGCATTTCAGCAATTCACAGGTATAAACACAGTTATGTACTACAGCCCAACAATTGTTCAAATGGCTGGCTTCCACTCTAAAGAGTTGGCTCTTCTCCTCTCCCTCATAGTTGCTGCCATGAATGCTTCAGGAACAATTCTCGGCATTTACCTGATCGATCACGCAGGTCGAAAAAAATTGACCCTTTATAGCTTAGCAGGAGTAATTGCATCTTTGATCATCTTATCAGTATCATTTTTTAACCAATCATCTTCACATGATTTGTATGGATGGGTTGCAGTTATAGGTTTGGTTCTATATATTGGTTTCTTCTCACCAGGTATGGGGACTGTGCCATGGACAGTAAACTCAGAAATATATCCCGAAGAATACCGAGGAATATGTGGAGGAATGTCTGCTACTGTAAATTGGATTTCAAATTTGATTGTGGCACAGTCATTTTTATCTATTGCTGGTGCTGCAGGAACTGGTCCTACATTCATGATTCTTGCTGTTATAGCCTTGCTTGCATTTCTATTTGTGTTTGTTTATGTTCCAGAAACTAAAGGAATGTCATTTGATGAAGTTGAGTTGTTATGGAAGCATAGAGCTTGGGGCAATAATCATGAAACTCAAAGCCTTCTCCACCATGGAAATTTGTCATAGGAATGCATCATGCATGTAACTTTGTGCATAATTTTAATAGCAGTAGCATTTGAATACATTGCATTAGCATTTGTATGTGATGTTGTTATGCTTTGAGTGACAGTTTTTTATAAATGATGTTTTTTGGAACATTTATGCTGAATGTTTGTGTTGCAGGATATTGCATCAGACATTGTATTAAAGATATGATCCCATAAAATTGATTCATTTTTCATCTATATCTGATCAAATTGGTGTAGAAATAACATTCTTGTTTTATATTTGACCTTAGGAAAAATTACCTCATAATGGGTCTTATTAATTTCTAGGCTCTAGTGCATCAATGGATAGATGAATAATGAATACATAAAAATAACTAAGAATGATATATTAAATGAGAATAAGATATGTACATTGACATTGACAGTGTAAAGGTTTTTTACACTGTCACTATATCATCCACTATTGATTTTTAATTATCAATGACTTTTAAATAAAAGTATTGTAAATGAAAGGTGGATGATGCACTGACTGTGTATAAATCTTTATACTGTCAGTGCACATATTTTACACTCATATTAAATAGGTGATATGCACCCAATAGAAAAGGAAAAAATAAAAAAGAATAGTCAATATCACCCTTGTCCACAACAATTTATATAAAGAAGCATCTAGGTTGTGGTCGTCAAAAAATAAAAATAAAGAATTTAGGGCACTACCACACAATTGGTGCAGAATATTGGACAAATGATTGGGCAGCATAGTAATCATCAAAGGCAGGTCATATTAATCTCTTTTAATTGTTTCTTTGGTTTTTAGTTTTTCTTTATATTTATATATAATTACTTAAATCAACCTAATCTTTTATTTATTTATTGGTTTATATTTTTTATAAATTAAGTTTATTATCCAGATTTTTTTTATAAAAAAGTTTATAAACCCAAAATAAGCAAAACAAACTATATCATTAACATTATATCATATTCAAATCTAATGGAACATTTAAAGTTCATGCATCTAATTTTTTTATTAAACTTAAATTATTTTATACAAATAACAATTTTATTATTGTATCGATTATCAAACTGACCATGATAATAATATGGCGATATAATGATTTACTAATTAGACTGTATACCGTTGAAATTATATATATATATTACTAGTATTAATGTTGAAAAACTAATAAAAAAGTTGGTAAATACTTTTACTCCACTATTTGTTAAAAACAAAAATGTGTGAGTGTGACTTATGTTGACCATGTTTTAGAAGTATATAGAGATGTAGTAATTTTGGGCTTGATCCTTCACATCAACAACATCTAGGTAAAAAAGAAGTCACTTTTATAAATAAAAAAAAAGGAAATGTGCATAAAATCTTCTAAACTTTTATGTTTTTTGCAAGTAGGTATTATGAACTATTTCCCCCTTAATTATACCTTAAACTTTAATATTTGATGAAATTGACCCCTGTATAAATATATTGTTAAAATATTCATATATAACAAAGAAATTGTTGCAATCGTACTCACAGTAATAGCAATGTAACAATACATGTTAGCCAACATTTATATCCAGCAGAAACTGTCACCGAAATACAAAGATGTGAACCACACTGTATTGGTTAAAAGAAGTTATAAGTGTCATGAAAATAAAAAAAAATGTGAACCGCACTATAGTGGTTAAAAGAAAAATTATGTTTGTCTAATAACTAACTTTTAATCATGACCATTCATATATGTTTGTAATGCTCAAATTTATTATTTTCACATTTAAATGTGATGCAAATTATATTATTTATTTTAAGATAGTTTGAATAAAAAAATAAAAAGGTGATTCGCTTTTGGTGTGGCATTATTGAGTGATGTAGAGAGCGCACATGGGTTGTTGGGTAGTTGTTGTCTTATTGATTATTATCACCAAACCAATAATACACTTCCACATCAATTATTATGCCATGCAAAAACATGCCACTCAATTATTAATGCAATAATATACTACCTCTTCTATTATGCATGCATTCTTGCCATCCAAGCAACCATTCACCTAATTAAACCTTAACATTTCTAGGATGAAGATCACATGTCTTAAATGATGTCTCATTTCACGTCCTAAGTTAATCAGAGTGTTTCATTTTATATTTTTTGCTTTTAAATTTATTATTTTATCTACATATTAATATATGATTAACTTAGAACAAGGAATGAGACACCATATGATATAGGTGATCCCCATCCACATTTCTATAATACCTATCTTGTTGAGATTGGGTCATCTTTATTACTGGATAGAGAAGTATTCTTTTTACACTTAATATAAAAGATAAAAATGTTGTTACAAATATAAATAGAAGAATAGAATTGTTATTTGATTTTATTTTTTACCTTTTATCTTTTCTAGTTAGCACTTTAATGGAGAGGGAATTAACCATGTAATTTTTGTACAGGTGTGTCACGTTTGATCTGGCACACATTGACAAGGGCACTAAGGACTTTTACACAGAAAAATAGTGACAGATTCACATTTGATGTATTGTTGAGGAGCGTGTGTGGGATGTGGATCTCACCATTTGTGGTTTTTTTGGGATATTAGAGATCTCATATGATATCATATAATGATGTGCTGTTTTTCTAAGTAACATGGATTACCTACCTAGGAATCTAGGATCCTTTTTTGTTACCGTTTTTTATGTGGCCCTTCTTGTCTTTCCCACCATCATTTCTGTATGTTCATTATATATACAAATTCATTATCATTATTTTGAGTTCAATTTCTATGTTTTTTAGTCATTTTTTTAACATTAACCAATCATATATTTTCACGTATGTGACTGACTTTTTTATGTTTTTTTTGTTTGATCCACATATATTATCCACCTATAGGAGACAATCATGCTCAAACTAGAGTGAGGCACTATGGACACTAAACACAATTAAATTACGTGGTTATTGGTGACTCAAATACAATAACAATGTATAACCCATACATGGTGAATACATTCATTTCCCCCCTCTTCTTTTATATAATATTATTGGATATTAGTAATTTTTATATTGATTATTAAACTTACACCAATGAAAGTGAATGATGAAATATATAATTAAACAATCTAAAGTGGCCAGCGCTAATATTCTTATGTTGGTAACCAGCTCATTTTGTGCTGAACTCCAAGTTTTTGCTTGTATTAGTTACATCAAATCGTGTTTTTTATTCTTCAAAATTACACAAATTAAGAAAGTTGGCCACATCTTTAAAAAGAGAGAAAGAAAGTTGGCCACACGCTCACACTACTTCATGTTGCTGGTCAATTTAATATTTCTCCAACTTTTTTTTTTGATTAAGTTGTTAATTAATCGATTGGACAGATAAGCACTTAACATACATTTAAGGATTTAATCCCTAGTTCGTTAACATCAAACAGATAGTAATTAATACACTTAACTATGGAGTAAAATTTAGTTAAGGGCCAATATGTTCTCATAAAGATCAATGTAGCTTTAATTTGTACATATTCCTTTAAAACTCTTATAAAGTTGAATTTAGCTAAGATCCAATATTGTTTTCATAAAGTTTACTACATGTTTTTATGTAAACACCTAATGAAATAAACATAGCAAAATCATTTATATATTTATAGGAAGAAAGACACACATTTCGTTCTCAACACCCATTTAACATCACATGGATTTCTTCAACCAAAATAAGCAACCTATGGTTTATTTCTATTCTGTTCAGCACGTTGTTAATTAAAACATATATATTACCATTCCCTAAAAAACATATATCACCATAAAAGAAAACATCATACATAGCCTTGCCTAATGTCATGACTTTTGATAACTATTATGTATAGTTTTTATTAATATAGTTTTGACGTGTAGTAATTGAAAAGTAAAAGAAATATATATCATGAATTTGATATGCGTATTTTACGGTATCTGATTCAGTTTTGGGATCTTATCTTAGCCTTATCTGATGCATGCATGTATCCTTGGTTTGTGAAACAAGAAAGCCTCTTCACATAAAAAGAACAAGTATATACATTGTTCGCATGCATAAAATAACAAATTGAATGCATGGCTTCAGTTTCAGTATAATTTCATAGAGACCCACATGTTCATAACCAATCAGACATATAGAAGAAGGTTTAATTCTCAGTGTCTGAAATTAGACATGATGCAAATTGCAAAAGCTATACGTTGCTGTCTAATAATGTAGTAGTGTTAGTTATTCTCCTATGTTTTGGTCGTGGTGGTTGTGTACACACTATCACTGCCTATAATCACTCCAATCACTACCTATACTATTTCTTCATAATTTAATATGCTTTCCTTTTTAGAATTATGTTCATTCATGTGCTGTTGGTTTCTTGTTTTTTTGCGTTTGGTTTTCTTTGGGGTTTTCATCAATTTAACAATGTTTATGCTAATCAAACTAATCATTTTTTTTGTCATCTATATCTTTCAATATCAAAGAATTTTGTCTGTAATTACACTTATTTATAAATAGAGAGATTGTTTCTATATATAAATATGATATGATTATATTTAATACAAATATAAGTGTGTCGCAATTATTTTTTATTTAAAGAGATAGCTATTAACATCATATTTCTAAAATTACATAAACAAAAAATATTAATGAATTATTAATCTATTTTTAAATTAATTTCAATTTTTATGGAAATTCATTATGTGAGGGTTTATTTTACGAATAAAATGGAAGGAAAGAAAGTTAAATAAAAGAAAAAAGTAAAAAGAGTTCACAAAAGTATAAAAAAAATATTTTTAATTGTTTGATAGGAAAGAAAATAGAAAAAATAAATAATAGAAAATATATAAGGGAAATGACATAAATACCTTAAATGAGAATTTTGCTGAGGTGTAATATTTTTTATTACCAAGGGTTAGTATATTCTTCATGCCTAAAATCAATCTTTTTCACCACTTCTCTTCTTATTCATGGGAATTTTGCAACCGGTAAAATTATCTTTCCTTCCCTTTTATTTTCTTCCCTTTTCTTTATGTCTCTTTTCAATCTAACCAAATTTTCACATTCATATTTTACCCAAGGATGATTGATTATATAGCTTAGTAGGAATAAGTGTAAATGATAAGCCTATAAGGATACAAATCATTCTTATAATATTCCGCAATTTTATCAACATAAAAAAATAATAATTATATATTACTCACATCATAAGAATCTATTCTATGTGAGCAATGATTTTTTTAGATGCCTTGTAGAATTGCTCTAATATTAAATGTTTTATTAAGTTATTGTTTTGGGAAAGCTTCACCTAATAACTGTCATGACCTGAAATTACATTAACACTGAAAACAAAAACTATCATGAACTATTTGCATGTGTTTCATCTACTTCGTACACTGTCTCTTTCATTTTAACTTCAACACTAACACTTCAATTAATTTGTATCCCACATTTAATAACAATCAATACTGTACTTTTTCTTATATTATTAGTTCATAAAAACTGAAGGCTTTATTTTTAATATATACTTTTAAAAAGTTAATGAAAACCTGGAATGAAGATTTGATTGAATTAAGTAAATAATAAAATAGGGTTCAGTGATGGGTCTCTTTCAATAACTTGCCCCTACATTGCTTGTATCGATCATCTGTTACTCACATGGGCATCCTTGAATTTTTATGCAAATCCAATCTAGCATTCACAACAACACATTTATTAAATAATTTAAAAAGAACATTCACATCACATCAAATCAAATTATTGGACCACCCTTTTTTGTTGTCTTTCATACCAATCCACCACTACGTGTCAGTTTCTAAATATATTTTTTAATACATTAATAAATATAGTGTAATATCTATAAATTGTTTAGTATAAATATTTATATGCATTTACTATATTATTTACTTTTTATTTGTATTATTTTTTAAAGAATAAATAATGAATAATATAATGATAATGTATAAAACTCATATACAATCATACATACATTTTTATTCTAATAAATAATTCAGCATATTAACCAATTACAATTTTGGCACAATATTAACCAATTATATGGTAATTTTTAATAAAAAATAGTATTAACAATAAGTGTGGAGTAATGGTATAAAATATATTATTTTACTTTTGTTAATTTAATCACATTATGAAAAACAAACTAAGGTATGAAAGTGAATGTTATTGTTATGGATTGGCCATTTACCTTTGACCTTGTGATTGAGAGTGGAGAATCCAATGTTGCCTTCACCATAAAATTAACTACTCCCTACATCTTTCATGAAAAAATCATTGTCAATAATCAATAATGTAGTGAAAAATAAAAAGAGATAATATGGTATATAACCCTAGTTTAAAGAGATACTATACGTGCATATATTAAAATATAAAGTTGCGTGGTGTTATTAATGATAGACTTTATATAAATAACATTGAATAGTCAATTATTAACAATATTAGATAAGAGACAGTGTGGATTTGGCAAGAAAGATGGAAAGTGATAACTTTCACTCTTATCAAGGACAGCTGTCAGCGACAACTAATGTATGGATCCTATTCCATCCCGTGACTAAATCAAAACCACATCCACATACATACACATGCACATACATACATGAAAAAAGAATATCCATACATGATGCTATCTATGTTCACCCCTTAAATATATAGTTAAATACACCATTCCTTCTTAGAGAAAAAATATACAAGAGAAAATGGAAGAGGGTTTGTCATCTGCAACATCTTCAATGGTTGGAGTTGGAGTTGGAGTTGAAATACAATCATTGGAAAGAAGAAGGAGTGGTAGTTTTGGTAAGAAGAAGAAAGTGATGTTAGAAGGTTATGTGAATGAAGATATAGGAAGGACCAAAAGTCTCAGTGATGAGGATCTAGATGAGTTGAAGGGATGCTTGGATCTTGGATTTGGTTTCAGTTATGATGAGATTCCTGAACTATGTAACACATTACCAGCTCTTGAGTTATGTTACTCAATGTCTCATAAGGAAGAACCTTCTTCTCCATCAACATCATCATCTCATCATTCCTTCTCCAACTCTATTGCCAACTGGAAAATCTCTAGTCCAGGTATATATATATATATACATACATTTCCACTTTTTATATATATATATATATATATGACATACCCATTTCTTATTTGTTATACTCTTTCTATGTTGTGTAGGTGATCATCCTGAAGATGTGAAAGCAAGGCTTAAATTTTGGGCTCAGGCTGTTGCATGCACTGTTAAACTATGCAGCTAAGAGAGATTTAACTTACTATGATTAGTGTGTGAAAAATGGATGATTGTATGTACATGCTGCACTGCACTGGAGATATGATATATGATGATCAATCAATGATAAGTGGAGGAGACAGCAGAGGAGTTGGGTGGTGGTGGTTTGAGGTCAGCTGTGACACCCTCAACTCAACTACATGCCTACATCTATTCTAATTATTCATTGTATTTCTCAGTATCATTGCTAATAAATTTGTATCATTCAGATCAATGTTTTCAATTTTCTTTGCTAATTTTGGTTGAATTCCCATCATATTATATATCATGCAGTGGTGAGAGCCTTCATTATTTGGAGCTTCACTAGCTACTACTTTCCACACCTCTGCATTTTGCTGAGGTAACTAACTCCTAACTTGTTCTAACTTGTTACAAACTTAACCCTTGCACTTTCAAAACATGGCCTTCCCCATGCTGATACTAACAAGATTATTATGCTAACTTCTGTCAATTGATGCTTGTCACTAAGATGAATCATGTCTACTCTTCTTCAAGATCCAACTGGAAGAAGAGAGTAAAAGGAAGCTTTGTCCAACCCTCTTAAGTCACAGATTTTCCCCCTCAAATTGTTCTGTCATGTAGAATGATCGGTCATTTGTTATCCCTTATGTACGAGGGTTGTAGAAACTAGAAACAGTTTCAATGATTTTGTTTTGGATTTGGTTGCTACCCTTTTCAGAGTTCTTGATCTGGGTAGAGTATGTGCTACTAGGCATTACTTTCCAATTACTGAAATGGGTTGGAACTTCAAGATAAACACTGCTTAAAGAGTGTAAGCATATGGAAAATATGATGAATCCTAGCAATGTTTAGACCAGCATAATTGTATCTTAACAAAATTCATCAGCATAAAATTATTGCCCCCTTTTCTTCTTTGGGTCAGCAAATCACACCAGCATATAGATCATCACATAAATGAATAGGGTGCACTTGAACCACAGGACCATAAGTTACAACCTCATTATCATTAATATGTCACCTTCCGGACCATGATTCTAACCAAACTCAAATCATTGATTTTGAATAAATTTAAATAATTTTAACTTGTGAAAGTATAATCAATGATTCTGATATGATGTTTGGGATCTTCATGCCAAAGGAAGATAACTATCAGAAATGAAGGAACAGAGTGAATTAAGTCGATAATGCATCTTATATTGTAAGAAATATGTTTCAACTCATTTATTTGTCCCAAAAGGGACTTTTATATCTTAGATTAATGTTAGCATCAACTTCCTTGGTGGTCACGTAACATTTTCTTGCTTAACTACAATTTCACTTTCTGTTTCCCCTTAGTTCCTTTTCTTCTTTTCACTTGAAAGTGTGGAATATATTCAGCCAGTATAATATGAAGTTTAGGGGTTATTTTACTTGTGGAGGAAACATTGAGAGCAGTCTTCTTGAATGTACTAGAGAGATTATTCTGAGCCCTTTGAAAGTGTGAAGTGCAGAGAGATGGGATCATGGATCTTAATATAGGTTTCCCACATGTTATTGGTCCAGTTTGTGTACTGAAAACAAAAGCCAATTCAGAACAGAACATTTGTTTTAAATGAATGCATTGATTGAAGAAATTATACAAAGCAAAAGAAAAACATTCCATCTGAACATCATGGATTCTTGCAATGCCAAAAACTAATTGATAAAAGACCTTAAGGAAAAGCAATTTAGTTGGCAACTTCTCTTCTAGCTAAATTTGTCAGCAAGGCATTAATCACACAAAATCTGAGTGTAAAGATACTTTAGACTCTACCCTGAATACATCTAACTTGCAAAAATGTGCACATTAATAGTATGAATCTTTTGTGCTTGTTTCTATGTTCAAACATTTCCATTAGAAACTTGAAACTTAACAGATAGATAGTGATTATAAGAATTGAAAACTGAGTTCCTTTCCCTGCCCCACAGAGGAATAAAAAACAGCAAGGAGGAAGATAATAATTCTCAGAACAAACACAGAAGCACAACTTTGTGGTATTTTGAAAAATAAATGTGTATTTACTCTTAATTTATTTAATTGGTTATATGGATAGATTCATTAATAAATGATTAAGGATGGACACACGTGCCCGAACGGAACAAGATGAAATGGATGCGGTCATTTGATTAATAACTCATGTCCTATTGAGTATGTTTTGACACATGTACCAAACATTACTTATTGGGGAAAAGTAAACAGTGCAGTGAACATAGACATTGTTAGGTTTTGACACAAGTACAAGACATAATATGCAAATGGAAATAGGAGGGGTCATAAGTTAGTAGTTTGTAAAGGAAGCCGCAAAGGCAACAGTATCATGGATACTGCATGTGCTATTACCCATGTCCTCAAAATATACACAATATTCTAAATTGTGGCATCATCACAATCACAATTATATATATCTGCCCATTTAAATGTAATGTGAGAAAATGAAAACATGAGTATACAAGTCGATGTTAACATACTTTTCACATGCCAAATTGGAAAAAAAAAAAGTAAACTATGTAGAGAAAAGAAAGAAAGGAATAAAAGAGGTAAAATTACCTTCTTCTGGCTGGTATCAGAAAGAATATGCAAGTGGCAAAAGGTGGTAAAAGGCTATGCCTTTGAATTACGAAAAAAAAAATAGCACACATGGGACTCTCAATAAGATGGAATTCAGTTTCTTTATTGTTGTTATTTTCAGAAACATCCTTACCCTTCTTGGAAAGGAGATTGAGGGTGTTGTAAGGACGCTTCAGGATTTATGGGAGACTAAGGTGGGTTAAGTAAGTTGAGTGATGATGAGTTTTTGAGAGGGTCTTAAATAGTATGCGTTCAAATATTAAGAGATCAATAGTTTAAATAATGAAAACAATTTATTGTGCTGGTGATAATTGCTTACATATACTAGGTGAGCCTCTCGAACAGGTTCGGATCTTCTCCACCCTCTAATTTCTTTTGCGTGTCATGTGTTAGCGTCATCCTTTCATCCAGTAGAGAAGATCTAAAGTCATCTTTGCACTACCATTCTTCATTAACCAAATATAGAAATACAATATTTATGTGTGTGCATGGGTTGGATCAACCTGAAAATTTACCCTTTTCTGACTCGTTGATTTGATTTGGGTTGGGACAAATAACTCTACCTGCACAGGTTACTTCAGTCTTCAGTAGCAACTTGCAAGATACTGTCCAAATTCACACTCTCAGAGTGCATTACCCTTGGACAATAAAAGTTACATTTTTAAGGCCTAAGCAGATACCTCTCCAAATTCGTATTCTGTGCATATGGATATTACTATCTCATGGAAAAAAGTTCGTTTTCCCCTTATCCGTAATATCATTAAGATAAAATCTAAGCCATGCAATAAATGTAACGAATAACACAATATATATATATATATAAACAAGTTGAAGTAAAATACAACAAAACAAAAATAATAATAGTAAAAAAAGGGAATCGAATGTCCAACATAAAGAATTAATGTAGCACAAGCATAATATGCCAAAACCTCGTGCAAGCCCAATTTCTATTGTCTAGCAAAATATTCAGCAGCTGAAAATCCTGGCTTGCTCACCAGCTCCTGAACTCAACACTTTTTTTTGATAGGTCCTGTACTCAACAATTCATGCCTTTCTTCATGAATCAAGTAGATAAATCCCTTGAGTGGAAAGCTCTTCCAGAAAGGCCATAAATACCTTTGTATGTTTATTGCAACTTTAAAATGTGTGCAATAATAATGCTACCAGCGATATCACCACAAAATTCTTTGAAAATTCCTGCAATTATATGAACAAGATTGATTCACTAGATACTATAGGTTCTAAACTTGAGAAAGTGGGATATTTGAATTGGCAAAAGTTAAATGCATGGTATTTCATTTTGCTCTAAATACAAAGGCATTGCTTAAGCAAAACAGTATTATGAAGTATAAAGTATAAACAGATTCATGACAAGCAAAAATCATCTAACAAGTCAAGAAATCATGTTATCCATAAAATTAAAGTATTTAATTAGGATTTTGAAGAGGCCACCAACGATAAAAACAGAAACCAAACATACAGTTGGTCAATCTATACGGGAAGAAGTGGCTGTCTCTCATCAAGCCCCGCACGATGACTAGCCTGGAAATATGCATGTTAACAACAAAAACATAGAGCAATGAGTCCAATGTATAAAAAACTCTCAATTATAAATCAAGGTGATGACAGATCAGTACCTCTTCATTTGCTCCAGCTGCCATGTTTATAAAGGATTCCTTTGACCTGGAATGAACATAGGCACTCGTTAATCGTTATTCCAAAGGAAGAAGGAAATAATTTCCTTACAAATGTTTTCTTGTCATGTAGCCATCTAAAAATAAGAGATATCCAACAATTAAACTTTCCAGAAACTATAATTGTGGCAAAAGACTCTTTCCCCCGTCCTTTCCAGAATAAGCAGGTAGTTGGCAAACCTTTCATATAGTAATTCAATAAAATATACAATGGAAAGCAAAAAGAAAAAGCATGTAAAGTAAAAACCATAATATATTTTTCTGGAGCCCAAAACAAAGCTGATAACCATATGACTCTCACGGAAAGGGACAAATTGAGATCAGTAAATAGATTAGCAAGTACCTTTGTTTTTCAGGAACTTCATGCATTTCCAGCACACCATTCTGCTCATCTTTGATTTTTGAAAGCGGTGAAAAGAACTGAAGAGAAAATGAGCACGGTGATGCAAAAAAAAAAAATTCATTGGCTGAAATTGTTTATAAAAATAGTGGTTTATTTCTAATATTCTTAATTACCAATCAGAATAATTGAAATTCAATTTACCTGGTGCATTGAGATGAATACAATAGAAATGCCTAAGACGAAGTTCATTGTTAAAGTATGTCCAAACATCATTGCAGATGCTATACCAGTAAAGATTGTTGCAACTGTTGACGAGTACTTCTTCAGAATTGTATCTGCAACACATTATATGGGTTATTGAGAGAAGGGAAGGGATGCATTAGAAAGCATAAGGGAAATTAAGATAATTATACTAGATCAGCATTTTTTCAAATAAATTCCACAAAAATAATACATAGCTAAATTATTAACCTGCATATTTGAAGAAGAAAGAAGATAGAATTCCCTGGGCAGCATTGTTAGCTATCAATAGCATAGTGGCTTTTGAATGACCTTGTAGGATATCAAAGCTACTAGGACCTGGAACATTTATGAAAGCATCACAGAAACCGGTTAATAGTTTGAGCATCAGAAAAGGCAACACAGTATAAGCCACAGAAGGTTTAAAAAGTTGTATTATCAATAGATGCCACAAGCATATACTTTTGACTTAAACCATCATTTATTATACTATTTGACAACGTAGGAGCCCGTTTATATGAAGCCCTTAAAGTATCATGACAAATTTGTAATAAAATGACTACTTGTTACCACATTTACAATGAAGAGGCACAATTGTTTATGACAGCAACACATGAATAACAATGTCCCAATAAGGACAACCGTTCACTGCTTGTCTATTCCAGCACATGTTCATTTATGCAGATCTAATTTAAATTAGGATTTTAATCATGAGGCCAACTAAACCTTGAACTTCTAAACAGTATGTGTTTCATAATCTGAATTAGTTGATATTAACAATATCAACTTCTCGTCTTCATCCCATTTTGTTGTAATCGAAAATCCACATGGTGAGCCTTATTGAGTATAACTTGGTGGCCACGGATTGTAATAACCAGAAATGCTCCACTTGGTAAGGTAAGTTTTTGACATGTAACCATGTTCTTTAGTTTGTGAAATCAAAGTCATGTCTTCTGGTTCTACGCAGGACCCAAACATCATAATTACCATCTTCATCAATTTGAATGAGATTAACATTGAAATCAGTATTTCATTTTATTCTTTTTCTGAGGGAGGAGTCTCTTGTTTTGTTTACAACTGCATGAAAATTGTCTGAGTTTGTTTTTAAATTATCTAGTATGCTTGATTGAAATGACAACCAGTATCTAGAAATTCTCACCTTTGATGACAACAGTTCCAATTATTCCAAGAAAATTGAATATAGCTCCATACCCATATAAGAATAAGTTCTGTAAATCAAGAAAAAGAAAATCAATATCTAGATGAATAAAAATTAAATTAGGGAAAGACTGTAAGTATCCTGGCATGGTGGCACCACTAATCTTCACTTCTTGAAACTACTTATTTATTTTATTTTTCTTCCCCATCGTATTCCAGGATGTTGATATGAATACATGATTCTTTGAAGTAGTTTCCGAAGTTGACAATCATTGTTATACAGTAGTATCTGTGACCAAAATAATTATATTATTATACCCATTGGTTTTTACTCAATCCCATTTAGTATATAAAAAAGGTACCACATAAACTGCAAACATGTCACATGCATAGAATAAAACCAGATAATAATTCAATTTGTATACGGTCCTGTTAGAGAATGAAGTGATAACTCATATTCCACGCAAAGAGAAAGAGACATAATTTTGAACTCAGCATCGTTTGTCGGTTAAATAAAAGTGCAGCCCAAATATGAAAAAAGTTCCAGTCCTCCCTAAATCACCTGGAGATAAATGCTTGTATCATATTGGCTCTTCAAAGCATACTCATTATAAACAGAGGCCAATGATGGAATAGTGACCTGCAAAATATCTCCCAGGTTAAAAATTTGGCAAAGAAATGAATCTAAACAAATAGAAGTATACAACAGCCGGAATTATGTTGAAATGAACTACTTTCACAATACTAATCAATACAAGGTTAAAAGAACAAATAGTAAACATCACTTACGAAGATCGAAGTATAGATATATGCACCCATTGTAATAGGAAGACCTAAAGCTGTAGTTCCTTCGGGTAAAGATCGTAGTTGGTTAACACTTATACCAATGAGCAACAAACCAAGAGCTTCCCACTGTAGAAAATAATAAATCAAACTTTCAATTAAATATAAGGAGTAGGAGCAATTGTGATTTATCTGAAGATTACAACTTGCTAAGTAAATTACAACATGCTAAAGTTCAATAGTAAAGATCCAAATAATGGCCACAAGAGAGCCCCTTCTGTATCCCTACAGGCAAGGCAGGGCATAGTGTGCTAACCTGAATAACAGAAAACCGACGCTTCATGATCACCTTTAATAAAACTGCTATTACTAAAACCTGCAACAAGCACAATCAAGAGTCAACAATTACAAATTAATTCAACTTAAGCGAACCATGAAGAGAAGAATATTTCAAGATACTCTCCAGAAAAATAAGTAAAAAGAATAAAAAATGAGGGAAGAAAAGAAGAGAGTTTCTAGAAAGAGTGAAAATAAAGTTCAGTCAATAACAGTTGACGGGTGCCATTGAAATTTAATATAGCCACAAGTAATAGGAGGTTTGTTTTAGAGGCATCAGCAACCATCACAAGAGAAATACCATGTACAATGCATAGCCAAAAAATCATTTGACTGGTAATATATTCAAACATAAAGGACGCTGAAAGAGAAATTACCTTCAAGTTGCTTAACATCTTCACAGTAGAAGGATTAAAATAAAGCTGCACAGAATGTGATATCAACTTGTAAGTTACGTCAGATCAAATAATTTCTTCAAATGTGTAAAAAATGACTGAACAATCATAGGTAGGTTATATGAAGTCACTTGATTCATTTCTCTCTTATTTTCCATTAAGAATTTGAAAATGATTTTAGACTCCGGATGAGAAAGCAAACATGAGATACAAACAAAAGCGCAATTACACAATGGGGACTCGCTAAGGCACAGCCTAGCAAATATTTAGGACACATCATGTGAGATGCATGAGCAACACAAGAAGAACCTACAGCTGATTATAATATAAGAACTACTGAAATTACAGGAACTAGATGGAAAAGGGGGAAAACCTCCTGAATAACACTTGATATGAGTTGTACTAGTGTAGCTACTAGCACGGGATCAGCACAATAAGACAATTAACATAACAAGTAATTCTAATATTCTAACAAGCATTAATGACAAGCACTCTAGACTGGATCCTTTTATATATGCATTGTTCATAGGCTAACTCCACATACCTGCATGATAAACTTCAGATAGTTGTTTATAGCATACAAAAATGCTGGAATGGCAAGAAGGACATTGTTGCGAGCTGCCTACAAAAGACAAAATTACCACAAAAGATCAAATATATAAAAGCTGTCAGGAAAATCTAGCATTTTGAAGTTCTTTAATTTAAAGATATATAAAGGAAAGATGTGAAGTAAAGGAACAGAAAGACAAGATGCTCTCCCATGTTCCATATTCACTGAGATATTAATTAAGCACAACTGATCCAGTCACTATGCAGAATCAGGTATCTAAGATGAAAGTATGCATGCTATGCTGTACATATGCACTTTAAGGTAATAACGCAGTTGATGATTCTTTTATTATCTTAACTAAAACATGCTCATGGAACATGAACTGAGTAATCCAGTTCAAACCCAAGACGCACGGAACCCGGCAAAAGACAAACATTGGTGGAAATTGAGGAATATCCTACATCTGAAAAACTAAGCGAAATTGTAATTAACATAGAGCCTTCACAAATCTATCCATTTCTACAATATCAGTATATAATTGTAGTACCTGCACAAAAGTAGAAATTGAAAGAAGAGGCTTCTCCCCAACTTTTTGATTCCTAGCCTGCACAATCAACCAAATCTTACTAAGTCAGATATTAAGAGCACACGAAAATTAGCTTAAAGATGAAAACATCTCAACATACTATTTTAGTTTGATAATGGGATCTGGTTGTAGCATTTCATAAACTTCAACATATCAGTATTATTCAGGATTATCATGTATCATAGGCTGCTAAGGTTAAGCTTATCCTAGGCATGATATCTTGGGTTAGATTCCTAGATTAACATTATAAAAAAACGATATTAAGTGGAGTTTCAGCTTCAGCGCCTGACCGTACCCCAGAAGATTAGTCTCTCACCAATGGAGTACCAGCCTACGAGGATACACTTGGAAGCCGACAAAACAAAAAAGTCAATAAACCTATTTTCTACTATTAATAATTAAAGAAAACTCAAACCGTAGAGTATCAGATTTTGATTATGTTGCTGTTTACTTGCAAAGATAAATGGAAGCCTCATTCCATTCACTATAGACTAACTATGACCTATCATGGATTATCCACTAAAGTAACTCAGGGAATGATCATTCCAAACCAAGAAATCTCTTTCTTCTATAACTTTTAATATCACTGTCCAGTGTCAACCACAGACAAAACTGTGACTCTTAGTAAAATTGTAATTTTCTAATGATTTGCTTCAATATATTGGCTGAATTGTTGATCATGCACTCATAATCCACTTCTCACTTGACACATGCTTTAATTATAGTAATTGAAAGACATTATATATTTGAATATGGACAAAGAGCAGTAGTCTGTACCTGGATTAAAAGCATAACAATAGCAAAGAAAACTTTTGCAATCTCTGTCAAAAAGTTAACACTAATTGGACTAAAGTTGAATTTCCCATCCACCTTGCACATATAGACAAGAATAGGCTGCCAAATTCAAGGAAATAATATATCAGCCACTAACAAGCACAAAGTTTTAGTATGAAATAACATAACAACGATGAACATTCAAATCTACTTTAGACTACTACAGTCTACACTAGCTTATCTCCAAATGTAAAAGTTTAAATATGCAAGTCAAAGAAATGACAAATGGAAACGAAGCAGTTGTTTTAGGCTTATAGAAACAAACACCCTACGTCATAATCATCATTAAATCCCCTTTTCTGATCCAAAGAAAAGGATAGCTTATTAGTCAGTTGAGGCCCTGGACGCAAATACAAAATTGGACAGTGCAGGTTACGGTCCTTCCCCATGGAACCTTTTAATATGATATCTGTTTTGTGCTGTGTGTAAAAATAGATGGAACACAAAATACAACCTATATGCTATGCTTTGTCCCGACGCTACCTAGTTTAGTTACCATTCGTAAATAGTAAAATCAATTTGTTTGAGCTGAATTCTCCATGCCGTTAATGGAAAAATGAGGTAAGTGATTGTATATTTACCTGGAATCCAACTAGAATACAGTCACCAACAACCAAGAAGACATTAAGTGCACGTTGCTTGGATGATATCCGACTTTTGTGGAGATCATAAGCCCTTGATATAGATTTGGTTGATGGCGAAACCAATTTTGAATGGCAAACACTGCATTCTATCATCCCGTTCTTCATCTATATGTTGCCCTCCCACACTATCAGCAACTCGATCTGTAACTTAATAAAGAAACACACGTTAAGAAAATGAAATCGCGAGTTAAAAAATCTACAGATCTTGCTCCTTAGGAACACGTGAAATCATAATTTAAATACGAATTCTCGAAGAAAATAGAGATCCAAAAAAATACAAAGATGCGGAGCTGAGATCTTGAAAAAATATGGAAAAAGTTGGAGAATCAGAGTTTGGAATTGATGAAGACCTAAATGGAGTGGGAACCGAGCAGTTAGGAAGAAACTCGGTTTGATGTGCAGTTGGAAGAAGAGAATTGAAATTGAAAAGAGTGTGAGTGTGAGTGTGGTTTTGGATTTTAGTCTCTCTTTCTCTCTTCTTCGATATGGAAATGGAGACAGGGGAATCCGTAGAGTATTATTGTTCATTTAAATGAGACTTAATTGCTTATATTTGTTTGCGTATGGGCCAACCTCACAGACCAATCAACTGTCACAAACATCATCACTGTGTTATTATTACACACACCACAAAAGTGTACCTATTTTTTTTCAGGTTCGATGTTTCTTTTGCTTCAATTTCCAGGGTTGTGTTGTCTGTCTCGGCACAAAATTTTATAGTGCAATTATTGGCTTTTTTTTATTTGACTATCAAGTTATAATTACACATTGCTAATCTATTTCATATTTATTAAAACCACTTTTTTAGCCAATTGGAAAGTTAGTTTGATCCATATCGACTTCATAACATTGCTTTTTATAAGCAGTAAAGGCCAAATTAAAATGATGAATTTCACCTGCCATATAGTTGGTTTTCATCCTTCAAGACAACTAGTATGATAGATCATCCATCAACATCAGTTTCATCATAAAGATTGAGCAAAATAGGTCATTCAAAACAACTGATGAAAGATTCCTCGAAAGTTAAGGATTGGTATGGTATTCCTTTTGAGAATTCAATGCAATAATATAAAAAAGTGTTAAAAAATTAATGTTATAGAAAGAAAGACTTTAGGGTAATAATAACCAGTAATAATATACATTACTTAAATAAACAATGAAAATATAATTGAACAAACATGTATAAAGTAAAGAGCTTAAAACTAAGTCTTCTAAAAGAATGCAGTCTGCAGGGATAAAGTTATTATTCAATTATTATTCATTTTGAAGAAGTCTGCAACCAGAGTGAATCTTTCACGCAAAGTTGTCTTCAAGTTGATCACTGAATTGAGAATGCATCTACACAGAAGAGGAGGAAAAACCATATTACTAGCTCATTACCAATCACCATCAAACAGAAACAGAATATAATTGGGGGAGTAATATCCACCCAAAAAAATTCAGTAAAGCGAGAAGTCCACTATAAAAGTAAGTATAAAAGCGTTTACTTTGAAACAAAAGAAAGTAAATATAGAACAAAAGGCCTTAAGCATGTTAAGGAAAAAAAAAAATTGGTAGTTTCAGTTATGATTATATCACAATTAAAATGTAAGAAGCAAATATTTGTATGCACATTATCGGCAAAATAGGGTAACCTGTTCGTACCAAACCAAGGGCTTCTCTTGCAATTGTTTGACTGTCCTCGCCACAGACTTTAGCAAAAAGAAACATAAGGTGTTTTCTTTGTTCCAGTTTCAAGTGTTTCTCTAGGCCCCGGCCAACCATCTCCATTTCAGGCTTCAAAGAAACACCGATAATAAGAGCTATTAGAAAGCAATAAGTGCATACATAAATTATATGGTGCAGCAGACAAGGTCAAAAAAATCCATCTCACGGTGAAACATGATCTCTACATAAAACCACGTACAGACACTCCTTTCAGATATATTTGTATGTTCAACAACACAACATCCCAGTCAGCAGTCCTTCCATAAGATTAACTCATTTAACTGTGAGATAAGGTTGCAATTATAGCCTCCACATGTTGTTCTCCACTTCCTGCAACTTATTTCAAGTGAGTTGCCATTTCAGACATGTAAGAGACTTTGGGCGGATTTGTTGCAGTGTTTACTTTCTTTTTGCCCTGGAAACAACTGCTTGGATGAGGTAAAGCTGTGTACATCTAACCTTCCTAGACCCCACTAGGTGGAGCCTTGTGCATTCGGCCATCTTTTTTTACCCAGACTGTTTTGTTTTCTCTACTTTCGAGGATTTCTAATCATTCTCTTCCCTGTACCTCCCCCCTTTTATTTATAATACAGTTAGGTTTTGATAAGCAATATTCAAAAATTAAAATGAATAAGCACAGTGAGTGGTTATTTGGTACTTGCTTCCTCATCTTTTTACCAGTGAATTTAAATTCAGTAAAAACAAAGACAGCATCATAACAATATATATAGGATACACACAAATATTATGATGGTCACAGTAAATAAAGAATAACTCTAAGGAAGCAACAATAACCAAGCTTTTCCACACTTAAGAAAAAATCTACAGAATACCAATCAAAATTTTCATTGAGGAAAGGTGGAGAAATTTAGTAGGAAAAAACGCAAAAAAAAAATCATAAAAAAGAATTGAATATGCATACCGAAGACTCCTCCGGAGGAAATATTCGCAGAAAAAGGCATATCTTTGACAGTTCTACTGTAGCATCAATATGTTTGCCTTGCATTTCCAGAGCCTAATAAAAAACACAACCAAAGACTTGAATATCTAGAGACAAGTTATCCAAGGTCTTAAATTCAAGCAGTACGTTACAATATTTCAGGTTCAACTTTCATTTTTGTGACAGATTATAATCAAATTATACATCATAAACATTAGCCAGGCTTAAACTAGCCTCTGATTCTTTCAATTCTGCACTGTCAAATAGAGGAAAACAGACACAACAACCTTTTTTAACAGCATGATATTATACCACTTCCTAAGAATGTTTTCCAGAATTTGTTATACTTCCAGTAACACAAATTAATATAAATAGACAACAATATTTTAACTGAAAATATAACTGCCTTTGCTAATAGTCATTGTAAAAATGTAATTCTATTGAAACCAAAATGCTAAAAGACAATATTAACAGACCATAAGAGTTAGAGTAAGAGATTACCCAAGCCTGTAGAAGGCATGAGCGTGTGCGAGCAGCAACAGCTGCAGACACCATTGTTGCAGCACGGACATTTTCAAGGCCAATGTTTTCAGCAAATCCAGCAAGGAATTTCTGAGCATCCTCACCATCAATATCAATTGAAGTAGAGTAAGTCGGTGCCCTGAATAGAAACAAAGTAACCGGTGAATACGCAATCATTATAACGGGAGTAGACGATATGATTAAAAGATGTTAACTAGCAGTAACCAACAAGATAAGCAAGATTTCTGGACTAAGAAAACCACACCTGCTGCAAACATTTAAGACAAAGCTAACAGAAGCTCGATACAAGGAATCTCGAACATTTGCTGGGTCAATCGATACTTGCACACCAGAAGTTCTGCATAGTTGACGTAACTGTTCATGTATAGTTATGTACATGCAACAAACAGTCCAAGTGTTATGAGAAGAGAAACAAGGTAATTTCCTTTTATTAGAGAAGATTAAGAAACAGTCACTGTGGTATTTTTATTAGTTAGTGTTCATCAATATAAACAAATGCCGAAGTCACATATTCATTTTGCTTCAAAACCTTACCACCTTGTTTTGTTAGGCTCAATATAAAATAGGAGAATATTAAACTAACACAGACCAGTACATAATTTTTAAACGGCAGTTGCCCTAGAGTTTAACAGAGGCCCGTGTGATTTCTTCTGAAAATCACTCGAAGAAAAGCAATACCAAGCTTAACCTAATATACTTTCTAACTAAGTTTCGAAAATAATAATCACAAATATTAAATAAAATAATAGACATATTGGGAGAGGGGATAGACCTGAATTATATCATTCTCTATGATGTCTTTTCCAGCCATTCTACTATCAACAATTGCTGGAAATCAAGTATGAGTTGCAACTTGAATTAAAGGGTGGCAAAAGAATATGGAAATTATGAAATGTGTATCTTTACCTACAAAAAAGTGCATCCATAGAATCATAGTTTAACTAGGCACAGAAAAGTAAACACCAGCCACAAGCATAACAGTGGATAAACTACATGTCTACATCACAGTTGTAAGTAACAAATTAAAAATAACAGAAACCAAAAGCAACTTATGCAATTGTTCTTACTCATTAGTCATTACCCTCTTCCCCTCCTTAAAATCAGCCACTATTTTCATCATCTTGTCTGTGTATTTAAGGCAAATAAGAAGCTCACTGTAATTTATATTGTCAATACAGACGTATTAACAGCACAAATGAACATGCAAAATGGGATGATTAATAGGGGACAAGAAATGCTAGCAACACACTCATTGTCATCAGATGTAAACTTTAAATCACTTTATCTATAACATTCAAACATGTGTGTTGTTAAGCATTACCCATATAACATTCCCAGTGACAGAACCCTTAGCTTTTGAGTGACTTATATCTCTTCAACTATCCCTATCTTACTTGAGAATAATTTTCAAGGACACAGTGTAATTTAAATGAACTACAAATAAAAATAAAAGAGAAAATCAAATCAAAGCAAAACAAACCTCGAACTACTCTGTATGCTTCCCTCTTATACTCCTCTTGATCATCAACATCCAAAACAGTACCATTGATTATATGTGGCCACCATTTCGGCAATTTCTTTTGAACTCCAACAACCTTGTTCTTCGAAGCTCTTCTCAAACTCAAGGACCTCTCCACCGGAGATAATGGATTGGCCGCCGGTTTCTTAGCCGCCACCGTTCCAACAACAACCTCTCTCCCACCGAGACTCCGGTCCCTCCGCACCATAGGAGCACTATAGCTAGACGCGTTTCGGCTCCAATTCCAAAACCTAGAACCTAAATCGATTATTAACCTCAGAGCGGTGAACGAGAGAAACGTGAAGAGAGTTGAAGTAGCCACAAAATTCAAGGTAGAAGGGCGACATGAAACGACGAGTCTTCTGCTATGGTCAAGAGTGAGTAGGGTTTGTAAATCGGTATAAGCGTCTTCAGCAGAAGAAACGAATTGGCGAATATTGTAACGGAGGGAAGTTTGGAAAGTGGTTAAGTGAGTAAGGTCGATAACGGTTTCGATTTTGGGTTCAGAGTGGGGTGTGGTTGGGGAGGTGAGTTTGTTGCGGCGGTTTCTGCGGCGACTTCGGCGGCGGAAGGTGGCGGAGAGAAAGGTAGGGCATCGTGGTGGGAGATGGAAATAGGAATAGGAATAGGAATAGGAATGGGAATGGGAATAAAAGGTGGAAGAAGAGAAAGTATTTGGAGAGAACATAACATATAGTTATTTCAGTTTGAGAGGTAAAGACTGGTTCTGTGATAACTTTTTTTGTACGTAGGGAATGGGGATGAGTAGTAGTAGTAATAATAATAAGACAAAAAGTGCTCAAATTCCAACAACTCTCCTCATCAAGACACTGGTTGTGGCCTTGTGGGTGCCTTCGAGGGACGAAGATCATTTATCTTCAATTGTATCTTATGAAATGAAACATGGTTCGAGACAGATAATCTTAGTTGATTAGGATAAATAGTAAAAAAGAAATTAATGTTTCACATCACAATCTAAAATTATTTTTATTTATAATAAAAAATATATTACATTCATAATTGATGTTTTTCAAATTTTTACAGATGCTTAATCACTCCAATTTTCATATTATTTTAAAATATATATAAATGAGTTATTGAATAATTTTCTACAATTTAATATATGAAATGAACTTTTAATCTTACTTTCACCATTCTCGATTAATCCAATATTGGAAGTGCTTTAATTTTTATTTTCACAATTCTCAATTAACAAATTCTTTTTCTCTAAGCTTCATAGCAATGAATAAGTTCTTTTAACAACTTAATGTTAGCTGAAATTAATGAAACTCCAATGTCATAGTCGTATTTCAAAATAACCTTTTGCATATAGGTAAGCAACTTATTGTGCTCTCTTAATACACCATAAGAAGAATAGAATGTTTAGCTCATAAATAACTTACTTCTTGGTCTTCGACTACTTCAATCACTACAAACACTTCCGATCAGTATAATCTCATGTGTTTACTTATCTATCTCTTGACTTGTAATGGGCACTGATTTGAAAATGCTTAGCAAAAAAACAAAATAACCTAATCAGATTATATACATTTGAATAAGAAATTGGGAGGGAAATTTGTATGAAGATGTAACATATTTGATGAATCCAGGAAACTTTGTAAACTTGGTTAAACTATGATATCTACACATCATTCATCATCCAAATAATTATTCTTACATAATTTTACATTACTTTTCATGAATTCATTTTGCATCAAAAAATTTGCCATTTACCTTCATGTTCTCGGGTCCATCATCCCCCATTACAAAGTTACAAACTAGGAATTCAGTTTTCAGATTGTCCAAAATACCTCCCAGAAATAGTAGCCAATATATTCAACATTACAACCTCCTCATCCAGTTCAGTCTTCATGGCACGAATGCTAGCACACTTCCGCAGAAGACCTCTGATAGAGGCGCTAGTGTCAGCATGCAGTGGAGTATCAACTGCAGCACAACGAGCAAAAGGCCACATGCAATCATTTCGTGTGATGGTGTCTGCAGGTTCTAGCAAGCTAATCCGTTTCCGCAATATAGATACTTGAGATACAGAGTCCATTGCTAATATTGCAGAAAGCAAAGGAATAGTGGGAGAGCTGTTGCTAGTTTGGTGAGTGTAAGTTTTAGATGAAGGATTCTCCAGAGGCAGTATCCTTGTCTTCAACTGTCAGGTCAGTGGGTAGATCAATTGCCTTACTGGTGCTCGAATGAGTAGGTAGGCCATCCCTGTCCAATATGCTAGCTGATTCTCCAAAGTTGATCCTGAGTAGATTTAAGGAACGAGCAGGTTGCAGATAATTTGAACCTTCAAAAGACGAGAGACTCCGGAATAATAAGTTAACAAACAAAGGAACATGGCATCAGCAACTATAGCATTAAAGTACAGCCAGAAAACTCCTAAACTAATGCTTTATTAGCATGGACATCAATTAGAATTTTATATGCACAAATCTAAATGAATATATTATGTGTGTCAAGCTAAATGGGTCCAAAATGCAATGCCGAAAACTCAGCAAGAAATACATCCTCCCACTGTTTCATTGGGTAACAAATGCTCAGGGCACTCCAAATATCAGGAATCTTGGGCATGTTAGCACTTTGCTCAGTGTTAAGTTCACTTCTATCAAGTTTGACTACCTTCACTTTAGGAATTTGATTCGCCTTCCACCTAAGCAAGAAAAAGTAAAGTAAGATTACTGGGTAAGTACAGTACAGTTTCTCCAACTCACTGCCACTTAAAAGACCCAAAATTTCCTAACATATAGATCTTAAAATATATGTTTATAGTTTCCTCCCATACTGCTCTAGTAGTCCTTCAATCATTTTAGAAAAACCGTTGCATATCAGCTTCCAGTACATTTCAACATAACTTGCCCCAAATTTACCCCACAAAGCTCACAACCATTGAATGAACCATACTTTAACTTGGCTAGGAACCTGTTCAATACTCATTGAGTAGAAACCCCAACTATAATAATATACCAATAATTGAATCTGTATGACTGAACAAAATAATACACTTTCACCATACAAATTTCTTAGCATATGCTTAACATAATTGCCTATTGCAGGCTTCCCCAATCTACCACATCCCCAACTTTTTTAGGAAATTTATAGTTTCATGTGTGCCCACTACAATTGTAATATTAGAATGCATTTTGCATCGCAAGACTGACTAGCAGTTTTACTTAACACTGTAGGTGCACAAAAGTTAAGGCAGTTAAAACATAGAGAATCACTATGCTAGAAAAAGAAAAAGTGGAGAACAACAAAAACAAATAATCAGGAAGTAAGAAAGTCTTAACGCTACAATCAACTTTTGACAATTAAAATAATACCTAACACACATACAATCAACTTCTGACAATTAGAGTAATCATCATCACTGTCTTCCTTTTCACTACTCTCCTAAATTTGAGCAACCATCTCCACCCATAAGACTATTATGTCCATGAGTACAAGAAGGGTCGACAAGACACACATTTTCACTACTTTCCACATGACGTAATTCACCATCCATATTTTTATGACACATTGAACCTGAAAACAAGTGCAAAACTTTCAGCACCAGAACTATCAATTCACTAAAAATCCAGAAGTTAGAGATGGAATAAATATACAATTTAGCCTTCAGTAAAGGCAACAATGAGGTAGGGCATATTCTCTGATCTCTCTATATCTCTTCATTCACTTTCATTCAATACTCCCTCTCCCCCTACCTCTTTCTTCTTCTCCTTCCATCTACATTTTCCTCAGATCTCAACCTAAACACTTTCGAAAACGATAAAAGGAAGAAAGGGTTGCACCAAATATACTAAGAGAAGTCTCATAACAGATGCCTAATGTGAGATGAAGAAAGAAACATACTCATCCCATTTTATTTCTCTCCTTATTTTCTTATTTCTAGGCACACTCTCCCACACAACAATCAACGGCAGCTTCTCTACTACAAAGACGAGTTTGGTGAAAGAGGAGAAAACATCACAGTAGACCCATCTCTTGTGTTTGGCGGAACTAAAATCAGAAATGATTTTTATATGCAAAACAAAACAAAAGTATCAATTGCCAAACAAAGAATAATAATAGGCAAAACTACTCAATTGGTCCAACAATTTTTTTATTGTGTATTTTGGATTTTGATCCAAGAAGATGAAGAGAGTTTTGGCGCACAAATAAAGATTGTCTAACCACGATTTCAACCCACCAAGAACAAACATTCTTTGATAATTGATAATGTTATAACATTAGAGTTTGTTAATAAGATTGAAAGTGTAGAAAGAAAGAGAACTGAGAAATTCGAAGCATTTTCTAGAATGGTCGGAGTATGCCACAAATTCATCAAATTCTATATCTATTCAAGATTCAAGCATTTTCAAGAAAAGCAATATCTATTAAAGTTTCAAGCATTTTCAAGAAAGGCAAGAAGCGAAGTGCAGCATGTAACTCAGGTACAAAAAGTGACACAACCAAAGAAATTGACTCTAGAATTTTAGGGTTTTGAATTGCTTGAAGAAGACTCGACTAGTAATAACAATTGAAATGTTAAAACTGAAAAGGGGGAATAGAAAAAAGAGAGAGAAAATAGGTAAGAAAGGTCATCACCAGAAAAGAATTGGATTACCTCTATATTTAGTAATGTCACCAATTGCTTCAAAACAAACACAGAAATAGAATTCCTCAATTGCTTCAAAACAAACACATGAAAGTTCTCTCTCTCTCTATGTCCGTTCTCTCTTTCTCTCTCTCTTTGTCTGTTTTCTCCAACACGTAACACTAATGACTATTTATAAAGCCGAGTGAACGTGAATATGAGGCTGAATTTGTCGTAAACTTCACGCCAACATGGGCTCAGGCCCAATGGATTACTTTTTATGCAAAACTAATATAAATATTTCTATAGACCATAACTATTCATCTTAGTTTTTTTTTTAATTTATAAGAATTGATGGTTCTTTTTATTAGATTTTTAATATTTTTTATCAATAATTTATATTATTTTTCATTTCTCTTAAAAAAATTATTCTATCTGTTTTTTTATTGTTATCATTAAAATTATGAATTACAATTTTATAATAATTTTAGAGAGGGCAATTAGCAAATACTATTACAAAATATAACAGTGTCTAATAGTATAGAAATAAATAACATGATATATTACCTCTTTTGAATTTTAAACACTATGTTATGTTATAGATATGAGTATACATTCTTCTTTTAAATTGAACGACTTCTACTTCTATAACATGTATCATCATTATGGACATCTATCTTTCCTCAATTATATCACTCTTTTGTTTATTTCAATTACTCACTTGAAATTGATTCGTTTAGGTTTATTCTCCTCCGTGGAATTATTCAAAGTATTTGTTAGGAATGGTGTGACCTTCAAGATATCTATTGTCTTATTTTTTTCTGTTGAACTCATTCTAGTTAGCAGCACCTTATTCTTGTAGTATGGCTTGAATATTTCATGGCCCATGAAAATTTAGAGATATTTATGATTGAATGAATGAATTTTTACAAATTATTTTAGGCGTTTGAAAAAAAATATTATTACATTTTTTTATATTATTAATTAAATAGGATATAGACTTAAATGTAATGACTTGTGATATCATATCATATTTGATTTTTACCTTACACTCTATATGCTCCTTTTTTACGAAAGCAATAAGCTCAACATTTCTAGCTTCCATTTGATTCCTCTTGATTCAACTGCGAGAACAAGATCATAATTCATAAGCATGATTCGTAACATTAGTTCTTCTTAGCAACTGCATCCAATGCTAATAAAAATGAAATGAACCCGAACTGCCACAGCCTCAACTGAATTCTAAAGTTGTCATTGTAGAATCATGCAAATATTTTACAATTTGATGGATTGCACACTCTGTTGTAAGTCAATGTTCCATTGTACTAAGTGCAAGAAATTAGAGAAAGGGAGGCGTATGCAAAAGGCACAATTATAGAGGTTAATGAAAGGCAAAAGCTACTAGGAAAGGATAGTTTGTTTAAAGCATGTACGTAATAAACCTAAGAATATCATTAATCCTATTATAGACATCAATGATTTTTACCCCAAGGTGAGGTGCCCTTGACTGTACTATGTACTATGCACTATTATAGCAATGAAGTTACACTTCCAAAAATCATCAAAAAGAAATTGTTGAAGTATAAAGGAGCAATACTTCTGCTCAGGCTAAAAATCTGACCCCCTCACCCCACCACCATGTAGGAGCAAAGACAAAAGAAAAGGCAGGCGATTAAGGTAAAACAATAAATCTCTCCTATTCATTTGTATCTCTTCCTAATCAATAAGACTTCATATTGGGGGGAACATAAGTTTGTGCAAGTTTAAAATAGTAACCAACATGATCCACAAGCTTATATATTAAAGGTTTGTATGCGAGTTGATTATTTAAGGGTAATGGAGGGAAGAGAAATACATTTCTGACATGTCTCTAAAAGTCTTCTCTTTCCTTTCCTTTCCCTCCAATATTCAACACACAAAAATACCCTAAAGGTCAAGCTAAGAGATATACACTAATGTTGACAAAACATCTCTCCAGTAATAAGAAGGCTGGACATAGTTTTTTTATTTCTCATACAAAATTAGTTAATGATTATTACAGTGCAAGAACAAATATCAATAAGCTATATTTAATTATTCCACAAAGTCACCAATCATGACAAAACTTCTATGTAAAAAGAAAAGAGTAAATAAAAGATAATGCATAAGCAAGATTAACTTTGAAGGTTCACCAGGGCTATTCAGCTTCAGAAACCAAAGCAGACACCTCTAAAACCATGGGCCTTGACCATCTTATATGTTCAGTTGTCGGCTTGAAAGATCTAAGCATGCATTTGCATTCCTGTCATCCAGTGTAGCCACAATTATATTAGCAACTCAACTTCAGATATGTAGAAATATGGGGGAAATTTTCCTGTTTACATTAACTTCAATTTTCCTGCATTCCAGTCATCCCATTATTACTAAAACACAAACCAGGGTGTGTAGTGCTTTTTATGTGCACATATTGAGAAGAAATATAATCTCAAAAGAATAAAACCTCCCATTTATGTTTGAATGGAGTGTATCTATATCCTTGACATCAAAAGGTTATACTCAATATATTATTATAACATAAGCAGATGAAACTTGTCATGGAATGCAAGTGCCTTTTCAACATCCATATGATATTGTAACATGATGAAAGTAAAGCAAGGAAATAAAAATTCATGATTTAGTTCAAAGCAGAAAATTAGGCAAAGAAAAGTGAAATAATTGAATCAAAGTCAGCCTGGAATCTGACCATAAATGTTATTGGGGAAAATAGGCCAGGCTTTCATCAAGCAAACCTATATGTAGACAAATAGTGGAGATGGTGGAGTAAATGGATACATACCTTCCGTTTCATATGTACAGATGGATTTACAGTTTACTCAACTGATTACAATCTGTATTTACACAAAAAGGGAATGAAAAGGAGCTAGTTAGGACAATAAAAGAGAAAGTTTTAACGCTCATGAAGTTGAGTTAAGAATCACTTAACCGTCTTGTGATGACTTGTTATTTGCTGCTATAATTTTTTCTATTGCCTGACAATGATATACAAATCATAACAAAATTGTTCATTGAAGAGCCAATGATAGCTCATTGAAACTCTACTCAAATAGTCCATAATAATAGTATTCAAAGTCACAAACCTTTGTCACCATATCATTGGTGAACCGATTCTCACTTTTTATCAGAAATGTTATAACCCCTATAAGAAAAGAAAGGCAACATAATGCAACCTAGTTATCAAGCCAAAGAACTAAACAGATATAGATAGAACAAACATATGTGGATCAGACGTGAATCCATGTATTTTTTAAAGGATATTCAATAGCAGAATAATCATAACTTCTTCATCTGGAGCAGAGCACTAAAGATTAAGTTCCGTTTCTTCACTTGAGACTGTTGGCTCTTTAAAAAGGCATTGAGCCTCCAGATATAGCTAACCATCTAGTATCCGATACCAAAACCAACACATAAACTTTATGTATTACCAAAGGTGACAGATGAATACCATAAGTAAACTCATTAACCTTGCACTCAAAGGAAGATGCATTTAGACATGATTGAGATTGTGTGCTGCACTAAGCTCCTGCTCCTTCGTAACAATAGACAGTGCAGATCTAACCTGTTAACATGATTTATATAACAATAAAATCTAACTATAATTTTATAGTAATCCCTAAATTTAGACAGCCCAAATATCTCAGGAAAATGTCTGAACGGTAATGCAGCTCAAATATGCAAATATAACAGAGAGACAAGTTAGTAACCCCTTATTTTACAATGTTTCATCAAGGTAGTAACAATAAGCATATATAGGGAATGCAATGGTTATCTTCAAAATGGAAATTTTTTTAATAAAGCCTCTCCTTATTTATGTCGTCCAGACAAGCCCAGGGAGGCCTTGATGATAAAACACTGTTAGATGATTGGTTATGGACGATGAATTCAAAGGAGTTACATTCTCTGGATGGCCAGTACAATTGTTGCACCTGACATTTCCATGTGTACTATCAACTACACTAATTGTGACCCCTTCATGACTAGTATCTGACAATTCACCATGGATTTGTCCAGCAGGTATGCTTAATTGGACTGTCATCAATATGCTGTTCCTCTGAAACAGAGACATTTACTATACCTCCAGACATTTCACGCTGGACTTCATAGCAATAACATTTTCTGGAAATCAGTGAAGCTGACTACGCCAGGCATTTCTGCACATATTTACAACCAGCAAATTCTAATAAACAATCAGAAGTAAATTCAGACTGGCAGCAATATTTGAACCAATGTCGTTACCAACCATATAGATCTGTGGAGGATTTTCAAAATTTGGCATTTACACTGGACATGTTCTTGAGGTTATTTTGAAAACCAGGAGGAAGTTCACATTGTCAACCAAAATCTGAATCTATAAAAGATTGCATCGAAGTGGTTAACTCCACAACATTCTATTGAATTAAAAAACTGGCATGAGGTGATTTTGAAAACCAGGAGGAAGTTCACATTGTCAACCAAAATCTGAATCTATAAAAGATTGCATCGAAGTGGTTACTCCACAACATTCTATTGAATTAAAAAACTGGCATGAAGGCTGTCAAAGGTCAACAAAAATACTGTTAATTTCTTCTCAAAAGAGAAATTCAATGAAGGGAACAGTAGCTAATTCCATAGAGCATACCACTAATTCAGGGTCATCAAGGCACAACACATACCATCCAATTTTTATATTATGAACAAAGATCTCACACTCCATTTAGGGATCAACATGTAATTCTAATTTCTACATTTTAATCAATAATTCACAACACAATTGTATTTACAACCAGCTAGCTGCCAGCTAATATCTCAATTAATTTAAATTTGTAGGCAATTAAGGTCAAATGAACAGATACTAATTTTTTCATTGTGGGAAATTGGAGACATTACCTGCAATAGTTTTAAGCTCCTAAAATGAATCAGGCAACCTTATTAGCTTCCCAGCTTCCATGGCACCTTTACCTTCTCTCAGTATAGGGTGGCCTCTACATATACTAGCTCTTGGACAGTTTAGTCCAGTATATCTTCCCCAAATAAGTTCTCTATCTTCTTCACGTGGCCCCCTTAATACAATCTCCCGTATATTAATTACATGTCCAATCTCACGCTTCTTCATCATTTCACTTAAGGTGGATGCACAAAATTCATGAGTATGTATACCAGTGACATCTGCACCACTCATCACAAGCAACTTAACCATGTCCACGTGATTTTGTTCCATGGCAATTTCGATTGGTGTTATACCATTGTCAACCAAAAACTGAATCTATAAAAGATTGCATCAAACAAGTTCACTCTACAACATTCTATTGAATTAAAAAACTAGCATAAAGGCTGTCAATGCCTCAAAGGTCAACAAAAATACTATTGATTTCTTCTCAAAAGAGAAATTCAATGAAGGGAGCACCAACTAATTCCATAGAGCATTCCACTAATTCAGGGTCATCAAGGCATAACACATACCATCCAATTTTTATATTATGAACAAAGAACTCATACTGCATTTAGGGATCAACATTTAATACTAATTTCTACATTGTGAATAGCAATTGCATATTGAGCACCCTCAGACATACACCACGAAAACATAATCCATAAAGCTATTGCATTGAAGGAGACCAAAAGCTCAAGTATACCATTCCAGTTTTACATTTGAATCAATAATTCACAAGCAATCATATTTACAACGAGCTAGCTGCCACAGCCAATAATAAGGGTCTCAAAATTAATTTAAATTTGTAGGCAATTAAGGTCAAATGAACAGATACTAATTTTGTCATAGGTCTTATACATACCTATAATTGCTTGTAGAGAAGATTGTCTTTCAGCGGATTCTTGTTTTGCTTCTACGTCTTTGTCAAACATCACAAACTTTGTTACAAAAAGGCAACTCCTTTTGTTAGTCACTACTTCAAATAATATGGACCATTATTAGTTCCAAACCCTCTATCATTCATGAACAAGGATGGGAAGGAAAAATCATTGGACTGCCCATGCTTGGATAACATAACAGTGGCTACCCTTTCAAGTTTCATTAGTGCATAACATAAAAGGATTCTATCCAGAGTCCTTCAAGAACTGCAACTGCATTTAGCATATTCAAGGCTCATACAAACAATTCAGAATTTGTATTTCCGGTCATCGAGGCAAATTATACCATCTCTTTTTGCATAGTTAATAAAGAGTCATTATTACAATTGTATTTGAGACATCATGTCCTCCAACAGAGCATCCCAATTCATATAATGAACAAAGAATTCATAATACAATTGCATTGAAGACCACCATTGACTCAAGTATACCCAATCTTGCACTATAAATTGAGAATTTAAATTGTAATAGCATTTCAGGTCATTTTGCAAATCAGGGTTGCATATGAATTCAAAATCATAGGCAACTAGGGTCAAACATACCACCCAATATCATATTATGAATTAAGCATTCATCCTGAAGCAACGTTCATTCTTGCAATCCAAAACAACCACCAAGGTTTCTGTAGCCACTTAAATTTAGATTCATCAAGATCCTTGAATGAAATCATAAAAGCATATCATCCATTTTTATATTATGAATAAAGAATTCATACTACAAGTATATAATTTCGATCCAACCATCCATCCATTATGAATAAAGAATTCATGTTACAGTTTCATTTAGGACCATCAACAAATCAGGGTTTAACTCATCAATATTCCAGATTGTAGGCAACATGGAACTTATGGCCCCATCAGCAATTCTGTCATCGATAAAAGTGAATTCAGACTGGCAGCAATATTTCAAATATTTGAAACATTGTCGTTACCAGCCATGTAGATCTGTGCAGGATTTTCAAAGTTTGGCATGCAATTGCCATTTACAATGGACATGTTCTTGAGGTGATTTTGAAAACCAGGAGGCAGTTCTTTCAACAGACAAAGGTGACTTCATAGTGTCAGCATTATTTGAACCACCGTCATAAGGCTCAGGGATTTGTGCAGCATTCTCACAATGTGGCGATTAAATGGTAGTTGCACATTGTCAACCAAAATCTGAATCTATAAAGATTGTATCAAACAGGTTAACTCCACAACATTCTATTGATTTCTTCTCAAAAGAGAAATTCAATGAGGGAGCACCAACTAATTCCATATAGCATTTCACTAATTCAGGGTCGTCAAGGCACAACACATACCATCCAATTTTTATATTATGAACAAAGAACTCACACTCCATTTAGGGATCAACATATAATTCTAATTTCTACATTGTGAATAACAATTGCAGATTGAGCAGCCTCAAACATTTTGTCCCATCTGCTTTCACACCATGAATACATAATCCATATAGCTATTGTATTTCATAGTCCCCCAAAGCATAATCATCCGAATTTCATACTACAATTGCATTCAAGGAGACCAAAAGCTCAAGTATACCATCTCAGTTTTACATTTGAATCAATAATTCATAACGCAATTGTATTTACAACCAGCTAGCTGCCAGCCAATAATAAGGGTCTCAAAATTAATTTAAATTTGTAGGCAATTAAGGTCAAATGAACAGATACTAATTTTTTCATTGTGGGAAATTGGACATATTACCTGCAATAGTTTTAAGCTCCTCAAATGAATCAGGCAACCTTATTAGCTTCCCAGCTTCCAAGGCACCTTTATCTTCTCTCAGTATAGGGTGGCCTCCATATATACTAACTCTTGGGCAGTTTAGTCCATTATATCTTCCCCAAATGCGTTCTTTATCTTCTTCATGTGGCCCCCTTAATACAATCTCACTGAGTATGGCCTCATGTATATTAATTAGATGTCCAATCTCACGCTTCTTCAGCATTTCACTTAAGGTGGATGCACAAAATTCATGGCAATTTCATAAGGTGGCCTCTACGTATACCAGTGATATCTGCACCACTCATCACAAGCAACTTAACCATGTCCACATGATTTTGTTCCATGGCAATTTCGACTGGTGTTATACCATGGTGGTCTTTGGAGTCGACATATAATCCTTGCTTTAGTAACTCACTCATCAAAGTTACATCACTTCATTCATCAAAGTATAATTCATGGACAAGGATGGGAAGGAAAATCATTGGACTGCCCATGCTTGGATAACATAACAGTGGTTACCCTTTCAAGTTTTCGTTACTGCATAACATAAAAGGATTCTATCCAGAGTCCTTCAAGAGCTGCAACTGCATTTAGCATATTCAAGGCTCATACAAACAATTCAGAATTTATATAATGAATCTGTAGTACAATTTGTATTTCGGGTTATCGAGGCAAATTATACCATCTCTTTTTGCATAGTTAATAAAGAGTCTGTATTACAATTGTATTTTGGGACATCATGTCCCCCAACAGAGCATCCCAATTTATATAATGAACAAAGAGTTCATACTACAATTGCATTGAAGACCATCATTGACTCAAGTATACCCAATTGAGAATTTAAATTGTAATTGCATTTCCGGTCATTTTGCAAATTAGGGTCGCATCTGAATTCAAAATCATAGGCAACTAGGGTCAAACATACCACCCAATAACATATTATGAATTAAGCATTCATCCTGCAAACAACGTTCATTCTTGCAATCCAAAACAACCACCCACTTAAATTTAGATTCATCAAGATCCTTGAATGAAATCATAAAAGTATATCATCCATTTTTATATTATGAATAGAATTCATACTACAAGAATATAATTTCAATCCAACCATCCATCCATTATGAATAAAGAATTCATGTTACAGTTTCAGTTAGGACCATCAACCAATTAGGGTTTAACTCATCAACATTCCAGATTGTAGGCAACATGGGTCAAACATACTAATCTCTTTCATTATGAGTACCAATTATAAAGGATCCGAAAGGGCACTCAAAAAATAACTCAAATTATTTATCAATCTTTCTTGATTATATTATTTGTGTCTTTCTTCAGCATTTCCAAAAAATCAACAGAAGCAGACAACATGGTAAGAAACAAGAACTCAACTATTAAAAATGTAGATAAAAGAAAGAAAGGATTGGAAAGCCATATAATTAATCAGATTTGATCTCTTTCTCACGTTTCATTATCAGATACTAAGAAATTCAAGAAAAACACATCATTATCAAATACTAAGAGGTTGCCTCAAGAATTTTAGGAATTCAAACCTCTCTATCTCTATCTCATGTTTCATTATTAGGTAATTTCAAGAAAATACCGTGACTATCATAGACTAAGAAATTGCATCAAGATTTTAGGATTCCGTGGAAAAGATAGAGAACTGAGACATGTTTCTTGCAGAAGATTGAAAATAGAGAGAAATTAAAAGAGTCGGAAATGCGAATCAAGTTCTCTCTCTCTCTCTCGCACATGTTTCTCATGTAACATTCTGATGTAGTCACTTTTAATGAAGGTGCCTTTATATAACATATTACACACCGACCTATGCACACCGCCACCTGTAAATCAAATCTTCTTAATGATCTTAAAAAGATTTAAAATTTTAATAACAGTACTAATTTAGAATGCACTCTTATTCAGACTGATTTCTTCTTCTTTCAATACTTTTTAGAATTTTCCCATTTTTAATAATTGAAATAATTATGCAAAATTCCAATTTTTAATAAAAACAATGAGTCTAGAACATGAATAAAAAATTAATTGGTACTTACAAAAACTCCCAATGAGATCCACTTTAGTTATAAACTTTTTACATCTACAAATATATTCAACTCATTAGTGAAAAACTTCCTCTAATCTTTAAATTTATAGTTTTAAGTTATATTTTCTCTAAAAGGCACCTCTCTTTGTAAGAATGGTGTGTTCCAAAGTGTGAAATGGGAAAGAAGGGATTTTATAATTGGGTTATTATGTATGAATCACATCCTTAATATTTTTTTAAAATTAAGTAATTTAATATTTCACTTATTTTAGTTTTAGTCATAATATAAGTATTTGAAAATAACTACAATTGATTAGTACATTTTTCAATAAAAATAAATTTTGAATATTTAAAATTTTGTAAATTTGAAAAATTGCATATGTATAACTACTACTCTCATTAGTTTTTTCCTCTTTTATTAAAGATTCAGTATTAGAAAAACAATATATGGAAAGTTAACTTTGAGTTTTTAGGCTCAATCCCTAAAAACCAAAAGAGCATTCATATATCTTTCAATATGATTAACCTACAAATTTTCCTAAACTATAAGAAAATGAGATATATGACATCTAAACCATTATTAATGAACAAAAAAAAAAGAATATATCACCCGCACATATTACATTATATATGATATAAGAGGATTTATCAATTATATTGTACAATAATATATACTTTTCTAAGCATAAAATAAGTAGGATATATTTAAAGTTAAACACGTAATTTTTTAAATATATTTCTCTCAATGAAAAATAATACTTTTTTATGCATGCATGAGGTACCAAAATATATTACTTTTTTATATTTAAATATTATTTTGCTGAAGCTCACATATATATATATATAGTGTTACATGTACCTGAAATCCTCTTGATTTGAATATTGCTTTCAATATAATTTTTTTCCATGATTCCTAGTTAATTGAAAAAATATTTCTCAAATAAACAATACAAAAAGAAAAAAAAGCTGATGGCAATGTAAAAATGTTAAATTCCTCATGCTTGATTCCATTCTTTCAGCAATAAGCCTCAAACTCATTTGAGGTATACTCTCCTCCTCCATCTGTCGTCAATAATTTTAACTGTTTTCCACTTTCCTTTTCTGCAACAGCTTTAAAGTTCAAGAATGCTTCAAATGCATCACACTTAGCTTTTAGCACATCTAGCCAGATCATTCCACTACAAAGATTATGAAGTACATGTTTCCTGCTAAAGATGATGTTTCAAAAGGGCCACACACATCAGAATGAACTACCTCTAGCACATGTTTTGATCTCATGTTTACCTCTGACTTGAATGAGCTTTTGGTTTGCTTGCCAATCAAGCAGACCTCACAGGCCTTTTCTAGTAGACTTGTGATAGGAATTCATTTGACTATTTGTTTTGATCCTAGTTGACGTAGGCTTTTAAAGTTCAGGTGGCCAAATCTTGAGTGTCACAACCAACTTTCATCACTCATTTCCATTGATGCCAAGCATTGAACTTCAGCAGCTTGTATGTTTACTTGGAATGTCCTGGTCAGAGAGTTCAAGTAGTTCATCCTTCATCACCACACTGAATCCCTTCTCCACTAGTTATCATATACTTAGCATATTACACTTTATTTTTGGCATAAGAAGCACATTTGAGATTATGGCTTTTGCTCCATTCTGTCTTGTGATCACCACATTTCCTGCTCCTTCTACTTCTAGTGAGCTATCACCAGCAAAATTTACCCTGTTTTTCTTTGATGGATCAAAATCTACCAGCCATTCTTTATGTCTTGTCATATGATTGGAGCAACCTGAATCTAGGTACCATGATTCAGTGAGTGAGTTCTCTGCAGAGGTGGTCACCATTAGGTTCTGAGTCTGATTCTTCTTGCACAGCATATGCTTCTTCATGATTCTTCATATGTTTTGCCTTATCAGATAGACATTCATAGGAATAGTGTCCTAATTTGTGGCAATTGAAGCACTCTACATTCCTCTTATCAAATCTTTTTTGTGTTTGATCATTCTTGGCTTTCCTCTTCTGTCAGAAGATTCAAGCCAATCATGAGTGAATTTGCTTCTTTCTGAATTTTGTGGCCACCTTTTGTTATGCATATGTCTGCCTCTCCATTTGTTGTCTTTTTTCTTGTCTTCCTCTTTGAAGTGGCTTGCCTTCAAAGCTTGTTATATTCTTTTGCTTGGACATCTATCAAGCAATCTCATTTCATGAGCCTCAAGGGAACTTTGTAGTTCCTCTATCTTCATTATGGTGATGTCTTTGGATTCTTCTATTGCTACCACAATGAAGTCAAATTTCTGAGGTAGAGATCTCATTATTTTTTCAATTATCATGAGATCTGTGATTGATTCTCCATACCCTTTCAACTAGTTTGTAATGGTTAGTATCTTGGTGAAGTATTCACCAATTTTGTCATTCTCTTACATGTTTAATAATTCATATTGCCTTCTAAGAGTTTGGAATTTTACCTTTTTGATCTTGTCTCCACATTCATGGCTTCGAATCAAGATATCTCAGGCTTCTTTGGCAGTGGTAGCGTTTTGAATTTTCTCAAAGTGGACATCATCTACGCATTGATGGATCAAAAATAGTGTTGTGTTATCTCCTTTCTTGGTTTCTTTGTGCATAGCTCTCTGTGCTTTTGTTGCATCAGGACGTGGTGCATGAGGACCATCTTCAACTACCTCACTTATCTCTTGAAAACTGAACAAAACTTTCATCTGTGTTCTCCATCTATCCCAATTCTTTTCTGTGAGAATAAGGAGTCCCATGGATGGTAGATTTGTACCATTTCCCACCATCTTTGTCTTCAATTATCTGCTTACTTCTTTCGGATTTTCTCTGATTCCTCCCACAGGTTTTGTTCCCTGATCTCCTTCTAGCTAGTTGATTCACACGCAATGAATTTTTTAGTTGTAACTGCTCCTTTTGGTTTAGCAACTAGTTTAGGTGTTTATGCACACTCACACCTCATAGATCCCTGGACCCTTTTAAGCTCGTGATACCAAGTTTGTTGGGAAAGAAGAAGAAGAAGACTGAGAAGAGAAGAAGTAGTGCTAACCAATGTATAGAGAGTATGAGTAGTGTTATTCTTGAAGAAATTGCATTACACAAAGAATTCACACACTTTCCTTTTATAGCCATAACTTGGTTAACAACCATAATTGAATTTCAAAAACTAACTAATTATGGCAAGTTGCTCTTTTCTTATTCTACACTTAACAACCAATCAACTTGATTGCCTGAACTTGAATTATATCACATTTTAACAATCCAAGGTCAAAAAATTCAAGCAGTAAGTTACAATAATTTCAGGTTCAACTTTCATTTTTGTGACCGACAATAAATTATACATTAAAAACATTAGCAAGACTTAAACTAGCCTCTGATTCTTTCATTTCTGCACAATCAAATAGAGGAAAACAGACACAACAGCCTTATTCAATGGCATGATATTATACCACTTTCTAAGAATTTGTTATGTTTCCAGTAACACAAATTATATAAATAGACAACAACATTATTTCAAAAATGTAATTTTAATGAAACCAAAATGCGAAAAGACAATATTACCAGACCACCGTAAGTGTTAGAGCAAGAAACTACCAAGCCTGTAGAAGACATGAGCGTGTGCGAGCAGCAACAGCTGCAGACACCATTGTTTCAGCACAGACATTTCCAGGGCCAATGTTTTCAGCAAAATCCAGCACGGAATTTCTGCATCCTCACCATCAATATCAATTGAAGTAGAGTAAGATGGTTCCCTGAATAGAACCAAAGTAACAGGTGATTAATCGAGGTAGACGGTATGATTAAAGGATGCTAACTAGCAGTAATCAACAAGATAAACAATATTGCTGGACTAAGAAAACCACAACTGCTGCAAACATTTAAGACAAAGTTAACAGAAGCTCGATACAAGGAATCCCGAACATTTGTTGGGTCAATTGATACCTGCACATCAGAAGTTCTGCATAGTTGACGTAACTGTTCATGTATAGTTATGTGCATGCAACAAACAAAGAAGAATATGAAACAATCACTGTGAAGAATATGAAACAATCAGAGCAATAATTATTGTTTTGATCACTTCCGCTTATGCTTCTACCGTTCCAAGATTCAAGATAGAATCATCATGCATCAATCATCAAAGTGAGAAGAAGTTGAAGTTTGGTCAAGAGAAATTCATCATCATATTCAGAACCCTCAAACAAAGAACTCCTTCATTCTTTCTTCCTTTAAGTTTTTTTCTTTCTTGATCCATTCGAAGTTAAATTCTCATCATATATTGAAGAATGCTCAATCCAGTTTATATCATCAAGAATTAATAAGAAAGAGGACTATCAAGACTCATTCAAGAACTTCATCAAGAAATAAAGTGCAACTCTTTTATTACTTCTAGCATCTCGGATAGCATCCATTGCAGCTTAATAAAGAAGAATTTATCTCTGGAATCATGTTTAGGTCCTACACACAAAGTGTCTATATCTGTTCTAGGGCCATGCATATAGGATCCAAAAGTGAAAATCTTAGCATTTGCTTCGTGCACCCGATGTTCATTGAGTCCTTTGACACGGCTATTAGTTTTGATTTGTCAGAAAAGTTTTGGCTTTGGTGCATATACGTTCTTTTCATATTCTTTATCATTTACCCCATATTATGTTTTTTTTCTTTGCTACTCTATTTTTTACACCTCTCTCATTAAACACACAATACTTTGGTGTGTATTTTACATCATTGAAGCAGTATATTAGGATCGAAATTCAGATCCATTTTCTCTCTTTCATCCATTATGGTTGGTTAAGCTTCTATCGAAATAGATGGTTAAGCTTTGGATGAAGTTGCTTCTGCCCTATGGTGGTTAAGCGTCAAATTGCTTCACATTCAGATTTCAAGACTGAGAGACGAAGATTCGCTCACCAACAAGAGAAGGTATTAGAGTATATTATTGTGTTCAACACAATTATTTCAAGCTTGGAATGCTTAATACATTCCAGCTTGCGGGGGAATGTTAAAATAGTTGAGCATTGGTTAGTTGGTTAATTAGTTTAGTTAGGATAATTAGTTTTTCTATCATTTATATAAAGGATTCAATGTAATTTTGTTATCAATTTTCAATATTAAATGAATAAAACTTTTTTCTTTCATCTTTCTTGATTCATCAAAAAATGTTTTCCATGCCTCCTACCATTTTAACAAGCAGCAACAGCTGCAGACACCATTGTTTCAGCACAGACATTTTCAGGGCCAATGTTTTCAGCAAAATCCAGCAAGGAATTTCTGAGCATCCTCACCATCAATATCAATTGAAGTAGAGTAAGATGGTTCCCTGAATAGAACCGAAGTAACTGGTGATTAGCAATCATTATAACGGGGGTAGACAGTATGATTAAAGGATGCTAACTAGCAGTAATCAACAAGATAAACAAGATTGCTGGACCAAGAAAACCACACCTGCTGCAAACATTTAAGACCAAGTTAATACAAGGAATCCGGAACATTTATTGGGTCAATCGATACTTGGACACCAGAAGTTCTGCATAGTTGATGTAACTGTTCATGTATAGTTATGAGCATGCAACAAACAGTCCACGTGTTATGAGAAGAGAAACAAATTATTTCCTTTCATTAGAGAAGAATATGAAACAATCACTGATATTTTTATTAGTTATTGTTCCTCAATATAAAAAATTCCTAAGTCACATATTCATTTTGCTCCACAACCTTACCACCTTTTTTGTTAGGTTACTTAACGTAACATAGGCCTATCAGTATGATTTCTTCTGAAAAGCACTGAATGAAAGGCAATGCCAAGCTTGACCTAATATACATTCTAACTAAGTTTCCAAAATAATAATCACAAATATCAAATAAATAATATACATTGTTTGATAATTAAGTGAACGAGAGGGGACAGACCTGAATTATATCATTCTCTATGATGTCTTTTCCTGCCATTCTACTGTCAACAATTGCTGGAAATCAAGTATGAGTTGCAACTTGAATTAAAGGTTGGCAAAAGAATATGGAAATTATGAAATGTGTATCTTTACCTACAAAAAAGTGCATCAATAGAATCAAATTTAACTAGGCACCGGAAAGTAAACACCAGCCACAAGCGTACAGTTAATAAAAACTACATCACAGTTGTACATAACAACTTTAAAATAACAGAAATCAAAAGCAACTTATACAATTGTTCTTACTCATTACCCTCTTCCCCTCATTAAAATGAGCCACTATTTTCATCATATTGTCTATGTATTTAAAGCAAATAAGAAGCTCACTGTAATTGTTTTTAGGTTCAACACAACATCCCAGTCAACAATCCTTTGATAGGATTAACTGTGAGATAAGGTTGCACTTATATAGCCTCCTCATGTTGTTCTCCACTTCCTGCAGCTTATTTCAAGTGAGTTGCCATTTCAGACGTGCTTAGGCGAGGGTAAGGCTGTGCACATCTATGCTTCCCAGACCCCACTAGGTGGAGCCTCGTACAATGAGTAGTTATTTGGTACTTGTGTTCTCATCTTGAATTATACCCACAAATTATTCATCCTTAGCAAAGACAAAAGAAAAGGAGGATAAGATATCTCCTTAGCAAAGACAAAAGAAAAGGCAGGCAATTAAGATAAAACAATAAAGCTCTCCAATCCATTTGTATCTCTTCCTAATCAATAAGACTTCATGTTGGGGGGGAACATAAGGTATATTTGCGAGTTGATTCTTTAAGGGTAATGGAGGGAAGAGAAATACATTTCTGACACAATTCTAAAAGTCTTCTCTTTCCTTTCCCTCCAAAATTCAACACACAAAAATACTCTAAACGTGAAGCTAAGAGATATACACTAATGTTAACAAAACATCTCTCCAGTAATGTAAGAAGGCTGGACATAGTTTTTTTATTTCTCATACAAAATTAGTTAAAAATTATTACAATGCAAGAATAAATATCAATAAGCTATATTTAATTATTCGACAAAGTCACCAATCATGACAAAACTTCTATAAAGAAAAGAGTAAATAAAAGATAATGCATAAGCAAGATTAACTTTGAAGGTTCACCAGGGCTATTCAGCTTCAGAAACCAAAGCGGACACCTCTAAAACCATGGGCCTTGACCAGTTCAAAAGTTGCAGAGAGAACATCTTATATGTTCAGTTGTCGGCTTGAAAGATCTAAGCATGCATTTGCGTTCCTGTCATCCAGTGTAGCCACAATTACACTAGCAACTCAACTTCAGATATGTAGAAATATGGGGGAAAATTTCCTGTTTACATTAACTTAAATTTCCTGCATTCCAGTCATCCCATTATTACTAAAACACAAAAAAGGGAACACAAAAGTGAGGACTTGAGAGCTGCAAATCTGCAGAGTGAAGGGGATGGCAAGATACATAAGCAGATGAAATTTGTCATGGAACGCAAGTGCCTTTTCAATATCCATATGATATTGTAACATGATGAAAATAAAGCAAGGAAACAAAAATTCATGATTTAGTTCAAAGCAGAAAATTAGGCAAAGAAAAGTGAAATAATTGAATCAAAGCCGGCCTGGAATCTGACCAAAAATGTTATTGG
The DNA here is from genome assembly GCF_001865875.1 of Lupinus angustifolius. Taxonomy (NCBI): domain Eukaryota; kingdom Viridiplantae; phylum Streptophyta; class Magnoliopsida; order Fabales; family Fabaceae; genus Lupinus; species Lupinus angustifolius. Next base: position 2,189,437 of record NC_032028.1, on the reverse strand, counting down.
GGAAAATATGCCAGACTTTCATCAAGCAAACCTATATGTAGACAAATAGTGGAGATGGTGGAGTAAATGGATAATACCTTCCGTTTCATATGTACGGATGGATTTACAGTTTACTCAACTAATTACAATCTTGTTATTTACAGAAAAAGGGAATGAAAAGGAGCTAGTTAGGACAATAAAAGAGAAAGTTTTAATGCTCATGAAGTTGAGTTAAGAATCACTTGCCCGTCTTCTGATGACTTGTTATTTGCTGCTATAATTTTTTCTATTGCCTGACAATGATATACAAATCATAACAAAATTGTTTATTGAAGAGCCAATGATAGCTCATTGAAACTCTACTCAAATAGTCCATAAATAATAGTATTTAAAGTCACAAACCTTTGTCGCCATATCATTGTTGAACCGATTCTCACTTTTTACCAGAAATGTTATAACCCCTATAAGAAAAGAAAGGCAACATAGTGCAACCTAGTTATCAAGCCAAAGAACTCAACAGATATAGATAGAAAAAACATATGTGGATCAGTACGTGAATCCATGTATTTTTAAAAGGATATTCAATAGCAGAATAATCATTACTTCTTCATCTGGAGCAGACCACTAAAGATTAAGTTCCGTTTCTTCACTTGAGACTGTTGGCTCTTTAAAAAGGCGTCGAGCATCCCGATACAGCTAATCATCTAGTATCTGATACCAAAACCAACATATTAACTTATGTATTACCAAAGGTGACAGATGAATACCATAAGTAAACTCATTAACCTTGCACTCAAAGGAAGATGCATTTAGACATGATTGAGATTGTGTGCTGCACTAAGCTCCTGCTCCTTCGTAACAATAGACAATGCAGATCTAACCTGTTAACATGATTTATGTAACAATAAAATCTAACTATAATTTTATAGTAATCACTAAATTTAGACAGCCCAAATATCTGAATGGTAATGCAGCTCAAATATGCAAATATAACAGAGAGACAAGTTAGTAACCCCTTATTTTACAATGTTTCACCAAGGGAGTAACAATAGGCATATATAGGGAATGCAATGGTTATCTTTAAAATGGAAAAAAAATTAATAAAGCCTCTCCTTATTTATGTCGTCCAGACAAGCCCAGGGAGGCCTTGATGATAAATCTCCGGGTTAGATGATTGGTTATGGATGATGAATTCAAAGGAGTTACATTCTCTGGATGACCAGTACAATTGTTGCACCTGACATTTCCATGTGTACTATCAACTACACTAATTGTGACCCCTTCATGACTAGTATCTGACAATTCACCATGGATTTGTCCAGCAGGTATACTTAATTGGACTGCATCAATATGCTGTTCCTCTGAAACAGAGACATTTACTACACCTCCGGACATTTCACACTGGACTTCATAGCAATAACATTTTCTGGAAATCAGTGAAGCTGACTATGCCAGGCATTTCTGCACATATTTACAACCAGCAAATTCTAATAATCAATCAAAAGTAAATTCAGACAGGCAGCAATATTTGAAATATTTGAACCAATGTCGTTACCAACCATATAGATCTGTGCAGGATTTTCAAAATTTGGCATGAAATTGGCATTTACACTGGACATGTTCTTGAGGTGATTTTGAAAACCAGGAGGAAGTTCACATTGTCACAATATACTTTCTAACTAAGTTTCCAAAATAATAATCACAAATATCAAATAAAATAATCTACATTGTTTGATAATTAAGTGAACGAACCTACCCTAAATTATATCATTCTCTATGATGTCTTTTCCTGCCATTCTACTGTCAACAATTGCTGGAAATCAAGTATGAGTTGCAACTTGAATTGAAGGATGGCAAAAGAATATGGAAATTATGAAATTTGTATCTTTACCTACAAAAAAGTGCATCAATAGAATCATAGTTTAACTAGGCACTGGAAAGTAAACGCCAGCACAAGTGTATCAGTTAATAAACTGCATCACAGTTGTACGTAACAACTTACAAATAACAGAAACCAAAAGCAACTTATGCAATTTTTCTTACTCATTACCCTCTTCCCCTCTTGAAAATGAACCACTATTTTCATGAAAATGAATCACTAATCATGTCAACTTCTATGTAAAGAAAAGAGTAAATAAAAGATAATACATAAGCAAGATTAACTTTGAAGGTTCACCAGGGCTATTCAGCTTCAGAAACCAAAGCAGACACCTCTAGACAACTACACAAAGAAAGTGGAACCAGATTATATTGGCATGCACAACTTGCCTAAAACCATGGGCCTTGACCAGTTAAAAATTTGTAGAGAGAACATCTTATGTTCAGTTGCCGGCTTGAAAGATCTAAGCATGCATCTGCGTTCCTCTCATCCAGTGTAGCCACAATTATACTAGCAACTCAACTTAGCAGAGTAAATGGATACATACCTTCCGTTTCATAGGTACAGATGGGTTTACAGTTGACTTAACTGACTTCAATCTGTTATATAAAAAGAGTGAATGAGAAGGAGCTAGTTAGGACAATAACAGAGAATGTTTTAACACTCATGTTCAATGAGTTAAGAATCACTTGTCGGTCTTGTAATGACTTGTTCTTTGCTGCTTTAATCATACAAAATTGACTATTGAAGAGGCTATGATAGCTCATTGAAACTCTACTCGAATAGTCCATAATAATAGTATTTAAAGTCACAAACTTTGTCACCCTATCATTGTTGAACCAATTCTCGCTTCCTTTAATAAATGTTATTAACCCCAGTAAGAAAGGCAACATAATGCAAGTTAGTTTTCTAGCCAAAGAACTCATCATTATAGATAGAACAAACATGTGGGTCAGTGCATGAAACAATGTATTTTTTAAAGGATATTCAATAGAAGAATAGTCATTACTTCTTCATCTCAAGCAGATCACTTAAGATTAAGTTCCAGTTCCTCACATGAGACTATTGGCTGTTTAAAAAGGCGTTGCGCCTCCTGAAACTGCCAATCATCTAGTATCTGATACCTGAACCAATGCATTAACTGTATGTATTACCAAACATGAAAAAGACGAATATCATAAGTAAAGTCATTAACCTGCCCTAAAGGAAGAAGCATTTAGACATAATTGACAGTGCTGCACTAAGCTCCTGCTCCTTTAGTAAACAATAGACAATGCTGATCTAACTCCAACATTAATCACTAAATAAAGTAGCCATATGCCTCACAAGATCGATTAACATGATTTATATAACAATAAAATCTAAACACAACAATCTTGGATGTGGCACATCCACTCACAATCACTAAATCTAGACGGCCCAAATATCTCAGCCAAATCTCTTATTGGTAATGCAGCTCAAATATGCAAATAAAACAGAGAGACAAGTAACCCTTATTTTACAATGTTTCATCATGGGTCTAACATGTAACAATAGGCATGTATAGGGAATGCAATGGTTATTTCAAAATGGAAAAAAAACTAAAACCTCTCTTTATTTATGTTGTCCAGATTAGAAGCCCAGGGAGGCCTTGACGATAAAACTCAATTAGATGTTTGGTGTTTGACCCATCGACAAAGAATTCAAAGGAGTTACATTCTCTGGATGGTCAGTACAATTGCTGCATCTAGCATTTCACCATGGATTTGTTCAGCAGATATGCTTAATGGGACTGCATGAATATGTTGTTCCTCTGAAACATATACATTTACTACACCTCCAAACTTTTCTCACTGGACTTCATAGCATTTACATTTTCTAGAATCAGTAAATTTGATAATGCCAGACATTTCCACACATACCTTTTTATCTAATAAAATTATGGCGCATCAGCAACTCTCTCATCTTCAGACTGGCAGCATGTTTGAAACATTGTCATTACTAACCTCTTAGATCTGTGCAGGATTTTCAAATTTTGGCATGCATTTGGCATTTATACTGAACATGTTCTTGAAGAGATTTTGAATATCAGGAGGCAATTCTTTCAAACGACAAAGGTGACTTCATAGTGTCAGCACTATTTGAACCACCGCCATAAGGCTCATGGATTTGTGCAGCATTCTCACAATGTAGTGATGAAATGGTAGTTGCACTTGGGTATGCTCTTCGCTAGATTGTGAATCCAAGGAGACCATATTATTAGAACCAATTAGACATTGTCTCTACTGAAAAGTCATAAATAGACTTACTCAACATAGTCCCATCAAGTTTCCCTTGCCTAGAAACTCCATCCTGATCATTTGAAGTGTGGGATTTAAGCACCGCAAGAGCCACCTCTCCACTGGGAGTATTTAATGTTTCGCCATCACTTATCACTCCATTAGATGAACATGGAACCAAAAAGTTTCTGTCTTCATGCTCCAAACCAATTACATTTCAATAAGTAACATACAAAAATTATTTTATGCTTTTACGATTATTCTTTTTATTTACATGACAATCTTTAATTAGATTTGTACATCTAAAATGGGACAGGTAATCTCCATTCTTATACTCTCCGCATGAAGACACTGGTTGTGGCCTTGTGGGTGCCTGAGTGGAATAATTAAAAAGAAATTAATGCTTCTCATCACAATCTAAAATTTTATTTATAATAAAATATATTACATTAATACCCTTCATTAATAATTGCATATCATTATGGTTCTCAAAATTTTAAAGATGTTTAATCACTCCAATTTTCATATATTTTAAAATACATAATCTTGATATATATAAATGAGTTATTAAATAATTTTCTAAAATTTAAAATATGAAATGAACTTTTGATCTTATTTTTTCACCATTCTCCATTAATACAATATTGGAAGTGCTTTAATTTTTATTTTCACCCTTCTCAATTAACAAATCTTTTCCTCTTTTAACAATTTAATGTTAGCTGAAATTAATGAAACTTTATATAGGTAAGCAACTCTCTTAATACACTACAAGAAAAATAGAATGTTTCACTGAAAAATAACTTACATCTTAGTATTTGACCACCTCAGTCACTACGAACACATCCAATCAGTATAATGGAATGTGTTTATTTATCTCTTGGCTCGTGCTGATTTGAAAATGCTTAGCAAAAAAACAAAATAACCTAATCAGACTAAACATTTGAGTAAGAAATTGGGAGGGAAATTTGTATGAAGAACTTTGTAAACTTGGTCAAACTATGATATATACACATCATTCATCATCCAAATAATTATTCTTACATAATTACATTACTTTTCATGCATTCAAAATTTTGGCATTTACCTTAATGTTCTCAGCTCCATCATCCCCCATTACAGTTACAAACTAGGAATTCAGTTTTCAGATTGTCCAAAATACCTCACAGAAATAGTAGCCAATATATTCAACATTACAACCTCCTCATCCAGTTCAGTCTTCATGGCATGAATGCCAGCACACACTTATGCAGAAAACCTCTGAGAGAGGAGCAAGTGTCAGCACACAGTGGAGTATCAACTGCAGCACAAAGAGCAAAAAGCCACATGCAATCATTTCTTGTGATGGTGTCTGCAACACAAAGAGCAAGCTAATCCGTTTCCGCAATATAGATACTTGAGAGTAGATCAGTGGGTAGGTCAATTGCCTTACTGGTGCTCAAATGAGTAGGTAGGCCATCCCTGTCCGATATGCTAGCTGATTCTCCAAAGTTGATCCCGAGTAGATTTAAGGAATGAGCAGGTTACAGATAATTTGAACCTTCAAAAGACGAGAGATTCTGGAATAATAAGTTGACAAATAAAGGGACATGGCGTCAGCAACTATAGCACTTAAATGACTCCTAAACTAATGCTTTATTAGCATGGACATCAATTAGAATCTCATGCACAAATTTAAATGACTATATTATGTGTGTCTCAACTCACAAGCTAGATGGGTCCAAAATGCAATGGAAATGAAGGAAAAGGAAAAAGGAAAGCTATATATAGAAATAAGATCTTGAAGAACATACCAGTACATAGCAGTACATAGCAGTACATAGCAGTACGTATATATAGAAATGTACTTTAAGACCCTATTTAGGTGAGTGTTCAATACACTGATCTTCATATGTTAACACCACAACACTCTATTGAATAAAGGCTGTCAAAGGTCAACAAAAATGCCATTAATTTCTTCTCAAAAGAGAAATTCAATGAAGGGAGCCCCAGCTAAATCCATAGAGCATTCCACTAATTCAGGGTCATCAAGGCACAACAAATACCATCCAATTTTTATATTATGAACAAAGAACTCATACTGCATTTCGGGATCAACGTTTAATTCTAATTTCTACATTGTGAATAACAATTGCATATTGAGCAGACTCAGACATTTTGTCCCATCTGCTTTCACACCATGAATACATAATCCATATAACTATTGTATTTCATAGTCCCCCAAAGCATAATCATCCAAATTTCATACTACAATTGCATTGAAGGAGACCAAAAGCTCAAGTATACCATCCCAGTTTTACAATTGAATCAATAATTCATAGAACAATTGTATTTACAACCAGCTAGCTGCCAGCCAATAATAAGAGTCTCAAAACTAATTTAAATTTGTAGGCAATTAAGGTCTCTATACATACCTATAATTGCTTGTAGAAAAGATTGTCTTTCAGCTGATTCTTGTTTTGCTTATACTTCTTTGTCAAACATTACAAACTTTGTTACAAAAAAGGCAACTCCTTTTGTTAGTCACTACTTCAATCTGGCACTAACCAGGACTTAATTCATCAAAGTATATGGACCATTATTAGTTCCAAACCCTCCATCATTCATGAACAAGGATGGGAAGGAAAATCATTGGACTGCCCATGCCTGGATAACATAACAGTGGCTACCCTTTCAAGTTTTCATTACTGCATATAACATAAAAGGTGTGGTCATCGAGGCAAATTATACCATCTCTTTTTTGCATAGTTAATAAAGAGTCCATATTACAACTGTATTTTGGGACATCATGTCCCCCAGCATAGCATCCCAATTCATATTATGAACAACAATTCATACTACAATTGCATTTAAGACCACCAATGACTCAAGTATACCCAATCTTGCACAATAAATTGAAATTTAAATTGTAATTGCATTTCCGGTCAAACATACCACCTAATATCATATTAAGCATTCATCCTGCAAGCAACTTTCATTCTCGCAATCCAAAACAACCACCAGGGTTTCTAAAGCCACTTAAATTTAGATTCATCAAGATCCTTGAATGAAATCATAAAAGCATATCATCCATTTTTATATTATGAATAAAGAATTCATGTTACAGTTTCATTTAGGACAATCAACCAATTAGGGTTTAACTCATCCATATGCCAATTATAAAGGGTCGGAAAGGGCACTCAAAAAATAACTCCAATTATTTATCAATCTTTCTTGATTATGTTATTTGTGTCTTTCTTCACATGTTCCAAAAAGTCAACAGAAGCAGGCAACATGGTAAGAAACAAGAAATCAGATTTTATCTCTTTGTCACGTTTCAAGAAGAAGATTGGAAATTGAGAGAGAAAAGAGAGATAGATGTGGCAGTGACAAAACCATATCAATATAATTCAAAATCATGTCATTTTGTGGTATTTATGAATCTTTCTTTGATTATACTATTAGTGTGTTTCTTCACTCATCGCAAGAAATCAACAAAAGCAGCTGAAGTTCAAATATTAAAGGTGTGACACTGACAAAGGGTCGGAAAGCATAAGAATAAATCACATTTCTCACGTTTCATTATCAGCTGAAGTTCAAGAAATATTGGACTTCAAATTCACCAAATTCTATTCAAGTTTCAACAATTGTCGAGAAATAAAGAACAGAAGTTTTGCATATGTAATCCATGTACCAATTGTCAATTCTAGGGCTTTGAATCGCTTGAAGAAGATGCAACATTCTTGAAATCAACTACTAATAACAGTTGAATTCTCTGGAATAGAAAAAAGAGAGAACAAATAAGTAAGAAAAGTCGGAATCGCCAATCAAAATACCGACACATAAATAGAATTCCTCAATTGCTGAAAGAAGATATTGAAGAGACAGAGAACTGAGATAGAGTTGCCACAAGCTCTCTCTCTCTCTCTCTCTCTGATAATAATAATAATAATAATAATAATAATAACACGCAACACTAACGACTATATATAAAGCCAAGTGAGCGTAAATATGACGCAGAAGTTGACGTAAACTTCACGCCAATATGGGCTTTGGCCCAATACATTTATAAATAAGTTTGCTCTACTTGTTCTTAAAATATAATGTTAACAAAATTATGATTTCTTTATAATATATTTAATATTTTTATACAAAAAATATTATTTTTCATTTGCTTCTCTTATAAATTTTTATTATCTCTATTTATTATTATTAAAATTATCAATTAATGAGGACAAATTCTAATCTTATAATAATTTTAGGGGAATAAATAAAATTAGCAAGGACTACTAGAAAACATAATTAATTGTATAGATACAAGTAACATGATATGTTACCTCTCTTGGATCTTAGAAAAAATGTATACACAAGAGTTTTATATATTGTTATTGTATCATCACAATTCATATCTAATTATCTTTTATTCATCAAAAAAATATAATTTAAATAAATAGCAAATAATATAATGATTTTTTATAAATCTTTAACAATACATAGAAATTACATTCGTTAAATTTTTAAACATATTTTTATAGATACTAACATCCATTCTTCTCTTAAATTGAATTGTTTCTACTTCTACAGAATGTTTAGTTGTGCATCTTTCTTGTTGCAATTTTTTAGATTATTAATTAAATAGGCTAACCCATCAAAGTATTTAAAAAACTGTCTAAATAACAGAATCCACGTTTAAGCTAGACAACAAATCATCATTACAAAAAACTTGTGTTAAAATGTATATCTAGAGTTTGAGACAGTAAAAAAATATTAATAACATACTAAAAACCTCAATCCTAAGTAATTAAAAAATATAAACATAAATAATTATTTTATATAAATTAAAAATATGAAAAATTACCTGTCCATAACTATAGTGTGTTACAAATATCTGTATATAAATTTTCCTTAGATTTCAATTTGTGATTTCTAATAAAGCCCGGGGAAGGTATATATCTAAAGATTTCAAATTAAGTATATTATCAACCTCATAATAATAATAATAATAATAATAATAATAAGAGTTTGCTTTGTTTCTTTTTATAAATAAGATATCAAATTTGAATATTGGAAAAAAAATACTTAAAAGACATAATTTGTTATATTTAGATGTTGTTTTGAAAATAATTTATTATATCATAACAAATTATTAAATTTATGAATCAAACAATATTATAATTTGTTCATTAACAAAATATTAATTTTAAGTCTTTCCTTATTGATTTGTCTGTATTATCTTAACTCCCTATGTCTTTAGTAGGAATTTGATTATCTTTTATTTGATATAATCTCTTTAGCCACGATTTGACTAATGTTATAATTTGTTCATTAACAAAACAATAATTTTAGATCTTTTATAATCGATTCGTCTGGGTTTATCTTAGCATCTCTATGTCTCTAGAAATTGTACTATCTTTTATTAGATTTATTCTCTTTAGTTATTGGTGGCTTCATATACTTTTTTATTTCTCATACAAAATTAGTTCAAAAGTATTATAATGCAAGAATGAATAGCAATAAACTATAATTTATCATTCCTAAAAGTCACTAATCATGTCAAAACTTCTATATCAGTTACTTAAATAAAAGATAATACATAACCAAGATTAACTTTGAAGTTTCACCAGGGCTATTCAGCTTCAGAAACCAAGTAGACACCTCTAGACAATGGCCCAGAGAAGGTGAAACCCAGATTATATATTGGCAAGCTCAGTTGCAGGTTTGAAAGATCTAAGCATGCATTTTTGCTTTCCTGTCATCAAGTGTAGCCACAATTATACTAGCAACTCAACTTCAGATTTCTAGTAATTAGGCAAATAAAACTGAAATAACTGAATCAAAGCCTGCCCGGAGTCTAACCATAAATGGTATTAGGAAAAATATGTCAGGCTTTCTTCAAACAAACCTGTATGTTGAAAATAGCCTTTTTTCATAGGCACAAATGGATTTACAGTTGGAGAAGGAGCCAGTGAGGACAACAACAGAAAAGGTTTTAAACAGAAAAGGCAATGGATACATACCTTGTGATGACTTGTTCTTTACTGCTTTAATTTTTTCTATTGCCTGACAATGATATAGAAATGATAACAAAATGTTTATTGAAGAGGCAAGGATAGCTCATTGAAACCCTACTGGAATATAGTCCATAATAATAGTATTTAAAGCCACAAACCTTTGTCACCCAATCATTGTTGAACCCGTTCTCATTTACCAGAAATGTTATTAATCCATGTAAGAAAGGCAACATAATGCAACCTAGTTATCTTGCCAAAGAACTCAACATATATAGATAAAACAATTGTATGTGGGGTCAGTACGTTAATCCATTTATTTTTTGTAAAGGATATTCTATAGCAGAACAGTCATTACTTCTTCATCTGGAGCAGACCACTTAAGATTAAGTTCCTCTTCTTCACTTGAGACTGTTAGTTCTTTAAAAAGGCATCGAGCCTCCTGATACAGCCATCCATATTTCTATGACACATTGAACCTGAAAACAAGTGCAAAACTTTCAGCACCAGAACTATCAATTCACTAAAAGTCAAGAAGTTAGAGATGGAATAAATATATAAATTAGTCTTCAGTAAAAGCAACAATCAGGTAGGGCATATTCTTCTCATTCATGCACAATGTAGACAAGAAATTGAACTTTTATTGAAAAACCAATGATACAACTTTCATCCTATTAGTGTATGACCAAAGTAGTCATACAAATTTACAATTAATCCTAATGCACAAGATTTTTCATATACGACGTCTTTATACAAGTAGTCATGCAACTGAAGCAGTGCTTAAGTGCACAGATCAGAACAAATTCAACTAATGTGGTAGATTAGATCCTTTTGCTCATTCTTCAATGGACTAAGACATTCACAATTCTCCATCTTCCATTAGCAGCACCCACACCTGTCAGAAATTGAAAAATCAAATTGACACAGTATGAGCTAACAACTGGAGAGAGTTGGATAACAAACAAAAAAAGTGAAATCATGAACAATAAAGTTAAATACAGTTTCACCCACACACAAAAATCATTGTTAAGTTTTTGCATAGAAATAAGACCCATCGCACAAAAAAGGGAGAATGGAGAGAAAGGAAGATGAAATCAATACAATGAAAAAACAATGGCACAATGAAGATAAAATATTTTCAGAACATTGCATGTATGGAAAATACAACTGCAATTGGTGCCACTTTCAGAGAAAGCATCCCATTTCTTATCTCTTTGATCAGAAATGAATTTATATATCAAATTGAAATATATTTAAAAGACAGTGCAAAGAATAAAACATGGTATCACCAACAAATAAATAACTAAGCAAATGCAAACAGAGAGTTCCACATCTTTCATGACAAGATTTCAAATTATTAATGTCATGAATAACCCTATTTAGAAGTATATAAATAATTTCATGCAACAATCAATAAAAACTCATACTCAACACATAAAAAATACTCATTTTAGATTTTATGAATAAAGAGCATTCTAGTAAATTTAAAACAAACAATCATAGCGATATCAAATATATACATAAAATAATCTCAAGAAAAGCTATAATGACATAAAAGAATGAAGAATGGTGGTTACCAAGGATTGGTTTTTTGTTTGGAAGGCACTGAGGAGAGTTGTGAGGTGCAACCAAAGTATCATACTCTTTAGCAACATCATGAGATTGAAGACATTTGTAAATAGATTTCCAGAACTTGCGTTGCTGGCTCACATTCACAAACCTCAGTGCCTCCATTTCCTTTCTTGAATACTTGGCCTCGGCCGCTGCAGCCGAAACCACCGCGTTCTTCATCACAATCAAATTCTCTTTCTTCATCTTCCGTCCTGCTCCTTTACCAACCTTTTTTCTTGATTGCTTGTTCGTTTTCTTTGCTAATGGAAAAGTGGACCCTACCAATGCAGTTTCATCGATCATTTCGATCCCAAATGAAGGGATAACTGATTCCAACTCCTCCAAGAGTCGCTTCTTCTTCAGCTCCACTTCCGATTTTGAAGAATCAAGAACGATGTGTTCTTGTTGGGATTCGGTAAGAGGAGGAACAGCATTACAATCTGAAACATGAGCCATAACTCTGAAAACGATATACGCGCACTATTTCGAATCTTGAAATTGTACACTTTGCTTTTTTGGTGTGAAGTTAGGGTTCATGGATTGGAATTGGAGGGTTTTATATAGGATTCATATTCATATCTTCATTTCCGTTATAAACATTAATCACGTGCTCTTTGTATTACATTACCGCCAAATATATGTATATATATAAAGAAAGCTCATAAAAGGTATAATAAGATAAATAAATATTATGCTAGATAAGGGATGATAATATATATATAATAGTCTAAACATAAAGATAATTGAGAAAAAATGTAAAGGATATATATCGTGAAGATAATTTTATATTCTAAATCAAAAAATATGAAAAGTAAACTAATCATATTTAGATGTGATTCATTACCTTGAGTCAAACTCATTTACTTTGTTTTTTCAAACTAATCATATTTAGATAATGAAGATTTGATTTGAAGTTTTGAACTACAATAACACCTTTATGTAGACAATCTTGTTAGAAAAATGATTATATGGTTGACAAAACTTTTTCTATCAAAAGTTGCAATGATTTAGGCTGATATTCTTACAAATTTGGTTATAAAACTTTTTCTAAGTGTGGCTATTGGGTTGTACAGTTTCTTTTGGCATCCTTCACGTCCCACTTAATGTCATAATAGTTGGGAATTTTTTTTAACTCCAAGAGTTAGCAAAAAATGAGTTTCAATATGCACCAGTATATGCGTCACCTTCTTTTGTCTTTTAAAGACTACAAATTTACTTTGAAATCCTTCTTCCTCATAGTGAAGCTAACCCAATGAGAAACTTCCTCCAATTCTTATAGCCATCTCAAAAAAAATGGGAGATGGGTGGCACTTTCCATTTGGGTTCTCTCTACCACTTGTTCTCTTTCCCTCGAGTGTTTTGGCTTCCTATCTATGAAATCCACCAAACTCCCAAGAGTTGTAACCAATATATCAACAAGAGTATACCCTCTAGTATCTAGTAGAGGTTGACAGCAGCAACATAGCCACATGCATAATCCAATGCAACTTGCAAAGCAATGCTTGAGTTTGAATATATGAGAAGAGAAAAACTTCAGTTTGTTTGTGAGAGAGAGCAGTGAGGAATGTATTATAATAGCCGGAACTTGATCTCTAGTATCTGATATTTCTTAGATATTAGCAACTAAAGGCCTTTAATTTTCATGTCCACATGTTTGATCTCTAATTCTCTTCCTACAAGTGTCATATAGTTATTTTGAAATTTTGATTATTGAAAAATATTATCCAATTATAGTCCAATTTGTTAAGAAATAACATACACAAATTGGCTTCATGTCTAATGAGTAATGAGTTCAATATCAGAGAAAATTTAAAAGGGGTAGTAGTGGTGGTGCTCCAATTCCAAGTAAACCAAAACATGCAAAATAAGGGTATATACTACTATTGCAGGACTAAGCATGGAAATTGCAAAAAGAATTATAAACATATTACCAAAAAAGAAAAAGAAAATATACTCTCCAATATCAGTGCCATGTATCACCTTAGTTTGATCGCAATAAACAAATAATGAATATGGGAAGATCAACATTTCACCCACACATATCTCCACCACACACTACAGATACCCATTGTTAATTATGGCTCTATAGATTGCAGCACTACAAGTGCTATACCAGAAATACTTGGAGTTTAACAATAACATGAATCAGGCCATTCCAATCTTACACATCCAATCTCATGAGAAAAATAATATATATTATAAATATATATGCAATATCTGACAAAATATGGAAATAATTGAATCAAACTGTGCAGAAGATGCAGAATTCAAAGAGAGGTTAAAAACTCAAGTTTATTTGCTTCAACTTTCTGGGGCAGCAGGTGCGGGAGCCTTCAAAAGTGGTTGGAGTGCTTTTACAACAATGCTCATGTTTGGCCTAAACTCTGCTTCATACTGCACACACAGTGCTGCAACAGCTGCAAGCTGCATAGTCAAGGGTAATTAAGTACAGTCAGTGTCCATTTCGAAAGGGAAGACCCAAGGGACATGATTTTGTCTGATTGAATGTGGCATCTGCATCAGCATAGAAAGAGAAAAGGATATATACAGAGAGAGGGGAGAGAGAGATACCTTAGCAACTCCTTTAGGGGGATATTCTCCCTTCAATTTTGGGTCGACACATTGTTTAACTTTATCCTCACTTAATCTGGGGGTAGCCTGCAAAATCATCAACGTCAACAAAATATCGATTGGTAACGACCATTGGTAAATAACTGATACAGGTATAAGCAGGAAAACTGACCCATGTGACAAGACTTTGCTGTCCACGAGGCATGGTATGATCAACAGGTTTTCTTCCTGTAAGAAGCTCAAGAAGAACAACACCAAAACTGTAGACATCACTCTTCTGAGTCAACTGGCCAGTCATTGCATATCTGTAGAGTTTGCCAAGACAACAAAAGCTAAGAACCAATAAAACCATACAAAAACTCCAAAATGAGGCAAAAGAGGAAATAAATAGCATACACATCTATGAATTCAAGGGGAAAATAAGAGATGATATGTAAATGAAAAGACAACAAGTTCCAGGAGCTTACTCTGGAGCATGATACCCAAAAGTTCCCAGCACTCGAGTGGAATGAAGGCGTGCAGCCATGTCAGGAGCCTGATTTGATAGGTTAAAATCAGCTATCTTAGCCTTGTAATCTTCAAAGATAAGCACATTACTGGATCTGATATCTCTGTGAATAACAGGTGGTTGAACTTTCTCGTGTAAATATTCTAATCCCCTTGCTGCATCAACTGCAATTCTAACTCGCTCTATCCAATCAAGAGTTGGCCCTGGTTGTGCCCCTTGAACTCCCTTTCTACCTGCAATAGAAAGAAAAACAATCAAAATCATGAATGGAACTATTGAGCTATGAAATATACAATAAGACAGGACATGATATCACATACCATGCAATATGTCATGAAGAGAGCCCATAGTAGCAAACTCATATGCAAGTACACGGAGATTTCCTTCAATACAATAACCTTGCAACTGAACAAAATTGTCATTTTTCAATCTTGAGACCATGGAAACCTGAAATAGGAAACATTGAATAATAAAGCTATTAAACTAGGAATAACTATACAAAACCAACATACTTTCAATTTATAAACTATAATAGTTTATTTGTTAATGGCAGAGACATGCCTGAGTCAAAAACTGATTATTTGTTTCAGGTTCCGATGAAACATCAAGCTTTTTCACAGACACAGCTTTTCCGTTGTTCAAGGTTGCATAATACACCCTTCCATATGATCCTTCACCAATCAACGCCTTTGATCCGAAGTTGTCAGTCTTTTCTTTCAGCTCATCTAAAGATAACGCTGGAACTTCAATGGGAGGTGGTGCCTTCTGTGTTTCAAGTTTGATAGGAGCTGATGCCTTTGAGCCTTTGTGGTTGCCTGAAACAAAAAGGTATTACAATTGAGGAATCTTTACTACGAAAGAAGCCATCCATCTGGGTATGCTTAACTATCAAGACAGTAAAAGTTTGAATTCAAAGCTGTTAAAGTATCTATAAATCTAGAACTAGATAGAAAATGAACTACAACAATCAAAGCCTCTTTTAACACTAGGTGGGATCAGCTACAACTGGAAGCTAGATGTTCAAGTGACCAGTTTCAAGGAAGAAACAGAAATGCATTCCTGTTTAGCAATTAAAATTAAAAATGCCTTGGAATTAAACTATTCTATTGATACCCTTTCGTTGTTAATATATTTAATTCCTTCTCAAGTAATAAACAAAAGATGGAAGAAAAAAATACAATGGATTAGATGAAGAAACTCACCATCTCCATAATTTCCTGGGCTTTTCAGATGCTCATTTTCATTTGATGGGTAAGTCTCTTCCACCTGAAAAGTACAGCAAAGCCACCGACGCATCCTTGTCTTCTTATTCATATTTAAATTGTCTTTGCTGCGATTTGAATTCTCCAGGCGGGCAAAGTAACCAGGAGGAGAAGCATGTGCCTACATAATGCCATAGGAAGCATGAAAATTCAATCAACGACATTATAATTAGAAACATAGTTACTTCATAAAAGGCAACAATTAATTCACGGCAAATAATAAATAGGACGCTAATAGTGGGGTCTGGGAGGGTAGATGTAGGAGCCTTGCCCGACAATTGAAGAGGTTGTTTCTAGGCACAAATTTTAGAATATAAGGTAATAACTGTCGCAAAGGTTGCTAAAAAAAACTTGATGATTGATGTGCTCATACAAATGCAATGCCTTACAGTTTCACAATAAGTGTTTAAATTGCAGAATTTGAAAATGGTGACAGGAATTTCACCAAAAGGATCGCTCAACAAGATATTGCAAATGGAGGGGCCTTAAATAAATTATCAGCTTATAAGTATCAAAATAATTCGTTGACATAATTAATTCAACAATCAAATAATTTCAAGTTGATATTAAAAAATGGAAATTTGGCGCAACAATACTAAACAATCGATAGAAGACTCATGCAACAATAGAAAGTACAAAATTCAGAATTGCATGCAAAATGAATGGTTACCAGATGAGAAGGACGATGGTGAAAATTTCTGGCGTCCATTCAAAAGGACGATGGTGAAAATCAGATTGAAATGAAATGAATCCAAATCAATCGGATTAGAGAAAATGGAAAACACCGAAAGAGCCCAAAAAAATTAGGAGATGAGAAAACAAAAACAAAAAGAATGAAAAAAAAGAGAAGAGAAAGAAAAAAATAGGTGAAGCTAAATTAGGCAGAGAAGAGAATACGAAATTAAAGGTAACAAAAGAAGAGAGAGAGAGAGAGAGTACCTTTTGGGTAGTTAGGGTTTGTTTGGAATTGAAATTGAAATTGAAAATGAAAATGTGAGGATGGAAATGAATGAATAGAGAGACAGATGATGTCTGTTACTCAAGTTTTGGATTTTTGATGCCAACGAATGAAGAGAGAGACTACCAGGTAAGCAACGCGGCTTAACAACCCCTTTTACATTTTAAATTATTATTACTAATAATAAATCGCATTTAAATATGTGACCGTTTTATCTGTTTTAAATTTTTTTGTGTTTGACAACAAAAATACAATAATTCTAAGACTTTAACTTTTTATGTGTATACATGTCTTCCCATTCACTGAATTAATATATCTTGAGTGTGATGATGGAGAAGGTGTAACTCATTCTATCATTTGTGCGTTGGCTGATTTTGTTATGAAGACTACTTCCAACTCCAACCTTCATTCTCTTTAGGGACATCAGAGGTTCTTGTGCTCCTTACTTGTTATTACCTTATAAAACTACTCATATTTTAATATGACTTTAAAATCTACCGTTAATTTGTATTACTTTTATTTGAGAATCAATGGTGGTTAATAAATCAATAGTGAATGATTTGCTAACAGTGTAAAAATCATTTAAAATATCGGTGTATACATTTTAAATTCTTTTAATATTATTATCAACCTTTGTTACCATAGGCATACTAAATGTACATGTCTTCAGCTAAGAACTTTTCTATATGGAAGTTTTTTATATACAATATAGTCCACTAGATGAAGACTATTTTTATACCACCTAAAAACTTCAACTTATTTAATGAGAAAAAATGTATGCGCCATTATATAATTTTTTTATATATTATTATTGTATCATTAATCATTTACATTTTAAATATCACTAAATATTCAAAATAATAATAAAATAAATAATAATAATATATTGAAAATGTATAAACCTTACGCTCATATTTTAGATATTAAACTTTGGTATAATATCTTATCTACATTATGCAATACCTTATGTGCTAAACAAAAAAAGTACTGTTTTTAATTCTATACAAGTATCAAACCTGTGACCATTTCACATATGATATCAAGTGAAAACACAATTACTATTTAAATATGTTATATAAGTATGAATTTAAATGGGAGGGAATCTTGAAATATAAATTGTATAAATAAAATTTTATATCATAGTATATATATATATATATATTTAAAAAGTGAAAATTTCACAATTAAGTGAAAACATGGTTATTATTTAAATAGTGATGGAAGTTTTTGATAAGTTACTACTTTTTTATCATCATTTAATTTTTTTTCTTAGAGAAAATCAAATTGATGAAGGGTTGTTCATAGTAGCAATGGGACCTAGACTTTTATGTCCTCATTTACATGAGTTGAAATTTACCTTTGTCTCCGTTTTTGTTGTCAAACAATAAAAAATATTGAAATTTTATAAAGCACACCGGTCGCAAATATCAACAGTACGGCAAATATCATACAAAATAATTTGACAAATTTTAATTTGATTTTGAAATATTACTATTTATGTAATAATTTTAAAATTGATTACAATTTTACTCATTAAAAGTGTAATATGCTTGTTTTTTACTTTAATTCTGTTGGGATGTTTGAAATATGTTATTGTGTTAGTTTCACATTGTCTAATATTGAAATAGAGTAGAGTAACCTGTTGGGAACAAACGAACAATTAAATATTAAATAGTACACAGACAAGAGAATAACAAAAAAGATTTGGTAACGAGGTTCGACCAATTGTGTTTACATCCCGGGAGCGTTGAGCGGCTACCACTATATGTTATTAGAGAATTAAGATTAGTGTTTGACTATTCTTCTCCTTGTTATATTAAGTTCACATAACATACATATATAGCCTCTACTCCAACTCCTTTACATCAGTCCAAACCCATAACTTGTATTGTTGTTATCTAGAGATGTGAGTCATTGCACAACAATCCACACCTTGGCGAATATCATCAATCTCCATCTTCCGTCATTGGGTTGGGGGCGCTCCATAGTCCAGCATTAGTGAATGTTTAGCAAGCTCATGCAATGCTTGAACTTGTCCACAGTAATCGGTTTGGTTAGCATATCAGCTGCATTTTATGAAGTGTGAACCTTCGGCAATAGTATCTGCTCACAAGCTACCAACTCCCTGATCTTGTGAAATCTTATATCAATATGTTTGGTGCTAGCATGATACACCTGGTTCTTTGCCGAGAAGATAGCACTCTGACCATCACAATGCAGCAGAACTCCACCTTGCTCAATGCCTAACTCATTTACCAACTCCATAAGTCATATGACTTCCTTAGAAGCTTCACCAGCTGCCATGTACTCTACTTCAGTTGTGGACATAGCAACAACAGACTAAGCTGATGATCTCCACATAATTGGTTCACCTACAAGGGTGAAGAGAAACCATGTTGTGGACTTTCTATCATCCAAGTCTCCTGCATAGTCTGAGTCAACATAACCAATAACTGAAGGCTTACTTTGTTGGCTGCCAAACATGATATCGAGACCTGTAGTCCTCTTCGAATATGTGAAAATTCATTTGACTGCTTCCCAATGTCGCTTCCCTAGTTTCGACATATACTTGCATACTTGACTAACTACTCGTGCCAAGTCCGGTCTAGTACAAACCATAGCATACATCAAGCAACCCACTGCAATGGCATATGGAACCTTTGACATGTATTTCTTCTCTTCATCTGTCTTTGGACACTGATCTAGGGAAAGCTTGAAGTGATTTGCTAATGGAATGCTCACTACTTTAGCATTGCTCATATCAAATCTCTCTAAGATCTTTTCAACACAGCTTTGCTGGGAGAGCCATAGTTTTCTAGCTCCCCTATCCCTGTGAATCTCCATCCCAAGAATCTTCCTAGCAGCCCCTAAATTATGAATCCCCATCCCAAGAATATTCCTAGCAGCCCCTAAATCTTTCATGTCAAACTCCTTACCTATCATGACTTTCAGCTCATTGATATCACTTAAATAATTAGCAGCAATCAACATATCATCAACATAAAGTAACAGAAAAATAAAAGAACCATCGTCAAGGCTTCTGACATAAACACGACAAACATACTCACAATGCTTATAACCAAGCTTCAACACATAAGTGTCAAACCGCTTGTACCATTGTCTGGGAGACTGCTTCAACCCATATAGAGACTTTTTTAACTTGCAAACCAAGTGACTCTGTCCAGCTGCACTGAACTCCTCTGGTTGTGTCATGTAAATTTTCTCCTCTAATTCACCATGGAGAAATGCATTCTTCACATACATCTGTTCTAAGTGCATATCTTGGTTGGGCACTAAGGCAAGCACTGTCCTGATAGAAGTGTGTCTCACCACTGGGAAGAAAATCTAATTGTAGCTGATCTCCTTCTGCTGTGAATACCCTTTTACTACAAGACGAGCCTTGAACTTTTCCTCTTCTTTTTCTGATACTGCTGGCTTCCTCTTGTACACCCACATGCCCCCAACTGCACGCTTGTCTGGGGGCAATGGAACAAGCTCCCAAGTTTGGTTCTTCTGTAAAGACTCCATCTCCTCTATCATGGCACCCATCCATTTTTCTCCTGACTGTTTATAGCCTCTTGAAAGCTACATGGATCTCTTGAACTGATATGGAGAGCAACTGAAGCCATATCCTCAAAGTCATATCTCTCTGGAGGTTTGATATGACGTCTATCATTGTCTATGGCAAATAGATACTACTGCACACCTGAACTCTCCGCCTGAAGATCATCATATTCTTGACTTGAACTAGTACATGGTTCCTTGCCTTTATTCACCTGAATCATTTCATTACTCACTGAAATCATATTTGATCCCGAAATCTCTCCATTTGGCATGGGCACCTCTGTCAAAATTGAATGTTTCATCATGAAATCCTCATCAAACACTGCATCTCTACTCAACACCACCTTTCTAGAAACTGGATCCTATAACTTGAACCCTTTCACACATTGGTATATCCAATAAAGATACACCTCTTTGACTTAGGATCAAGTTTAGATCGTTCATCACTGGGTACATGTACATAAGCAGGACAACCAAATATGCGTAATATATTATAATTGACTGGGATATCTATCCATACTTCTTCTGCAACTTTACCATCCAATAAAGCATGTCGTGATCTATTGATGACATAACATGCCATACTAAGTGCATCTGCCCAAAACCAATTGGAAAGTCCAACATCCAGTCTCATGCATCTGGTCCTCTATTCATCCTCTCTGCAACACCATTTTGCTGAGGACTCTTCTTCACTGAAAAGTGTCTCAGAATGCCACGTTCCTCATAGAATTTCTGAAACTGTGAGTTTTGTACTCCGTTCCATTATCTGACTTCATGTATTTGATTTTCCTACTAGTCTGGTTCTCTACCTTTGTCTTCTAAACCTTGAACTTGGCAAAGACTTCTGACTTATGCTTCAGAAAATATACCCAGGCTTTGCATGAAAAGTCATCAACAAAGGTAATAAAATATCTAGAATCTCCAAGGGATGGTTCCTGAGTGGGTCCCCATACATCAGTGTGGACATAATCTAGAATGCCCCGAGTCCTGTGTTGGCCAGCCTTGAAACTAACTCGTGTCTGTTTCCCAAGTACACAATACTTGCACAAATCTAGCTTGCATTTGTTGACTCTCCTCAACAGTCCTCTTTTGCATAGTTCTGTCATGCCATGCACACTCATATGTCCCAAACGCATATGCCATAATTTTGTAGCACCATGGTCTGAATCTATTGAGATCTCTTCAGCCACTCCAACAACTCTACCTACAACTATTATCCCTAACAACTTGTAAGTGTTCCCTGTGGTCCTTTTACCCTTCATCACAGTTAGAGCACTTTTGCATACTCGAAGAATATCACTGTCCCCATCAGCTCTATAGCTAAATCCTTTGGCCTGCAATGTCCCCAAAGAAACCAAATTCTTCTTCAAATATGGTATGTGCCTAACCTCACATAATGTCTTCACTACACCATCATCCATCATAATTCTGAGTTCTCTCATATCAATAATTTCACATGCTTTATTATTTCCGAGATACACAAAACCAAAATTGCCTACTCTGTATATGGTGAATCATTCTCTGTTTGGTGTCATATGGTGGGAACAACCATTGTAAAGTATCCACTCATCTGTATTATGATTTGATGATACAGATAGTATATCAACTTCACTATTGTAACCAGAGTCATCTTTATGTGTAACATTTGCAGATGTAGATACTCTATCTTTCCACACCGACTTGCTAGGACTCCATTCATTGGGACAATGCCTTTTGTAATGCCCAGTCTGTTTGCACTTCTAACACTCTACTGGTGTTCTGTTCTTGAAATTTGGTCTTTTCCCTTTGGCAGGACCTCCTATGCCTTGTCTCTTCCCACGCGCTTGGCTCCCTTTCACATATAGACCATCACCCTGAGACCCTTCACCTACATTTTGTCTTCTCTGAATGTGGAACATAAGTGCATATATGATCTCATCGAGTTTGATTCAGTCTTTCCTGTACGTCAACGTTGTCACCAAGTGTTCATAGGCATTTGACAAAGAACACACTAATATTATTGTTTTGTCCTCATCATCAACCTTCACATCAAGTTTCTGCAAGTCATTGATCACTTGATTAAAATTGTTGAGATGTAGTTGCAAATCAGCACCTTCCTACATCTTCAGGCCATAGAGTCTCTGTTTCAAATACAACTTATTTGTTAGAGACTTTGACATAAACCGCTTCTCTAATGTCTCTCACACCTCTATTTGTGACGTCAGATCCATAACATGATACATCACCTCATCTGATAGACAGAACCGTATGGTTCCCGCAGCCTTCTCCTTCAACTCTTCCCAATCCAGTTGATCCATATCCTCTAGTTTATTCTCACGTAGCGCATTTGATAGACCTTGTTGAGCCAACACATCCTTAACCCTCATTTTCCACAATCCGAAATTAACAGTTCCATCGAACCAGTGTTGTTAAAACCGTACCGGTTATCAAACCGGTCAGGGTACTGGTATAGTGGTACAGTGGTTCAACCAGTGGTTCAGTAATTAAACCGCATGCCGGTTAAACCGGACATACCTACTTATATTTATATATATAAACCTATAACAAAAAAAATTCCAAATAGGTAGCTCAAATTTATAATCAATATTTATAATGTACTCAAAATTCACATAAATAAACAACTTTAAGTCTTTAACAAATTCAAAGTCTAAATTAAAAAACATATATCAATCCAAAAGTATCA
The DNA here is from genome assembly GCF_001865875.1 of Lupinus angustifolius. Lineage (NCBI taxonomy): Eukaryota > Viridiplantae > Streptophyta > Magnoliopsida > Fabales > Fabaceae > Lupinus > Lupinus angustifolius. Next base: position 2,166,180 of record NC_032028.1, on the reverse strand, counting down.
CTTAACAACCACAAAATATAAATAAATGACATAAGTTCACAACTCACTCTACAAAACAAATAAATTTGGAGTTTTCATATTTAACACCAAAGAGTCAAAGTTGTCTCATATGAATATTATAATTTTCTACCAAATCCTATCTTCAGATAGTACTCCAAGATTACACAAATGTCACTGAGATTACACACATGTCACTGAGATTACACACAAATGTTAGGAACCAAAATGTGTAATCTAA
>NC_032028.1:1943596-2165842 GCF_001865875.1 Lupinus angustifolius | reverse complement strand
ACCTTGTTGAGCCAACACATCCTTAACCCTCCTTTGCCACAATCCGAAATTACCAGTTCCATCGAACTTCTCCACCTCGAATTTGGCACCTAGGTTAAGAGCTATATGATACCAATTGTTGGGAACAAGCGAACAATCAAATAGTAAAGAGTATAGAGACAAGAGAATAACACAAGAGATTTGGTAATGAGGTTCGGTCAATTGTGCCTACGTCCCCAGAAGCGTTGAGCGACTACCACTATATATTATTAGAGAATTAGGCTTTGTGTTTGACTATTTCTCTCCTTGTTACATTAGGTTTACATAACATAAACATATAGCCATCTACCCCAACCCCTTTACATCAGCCCAAACCCATAACTTGTATTGCTATTATCTAGAGATATGAGTCATTGCACAATATAACCAATGTTATATACTGGACTCAAGTCCATTGTTATAATGTGCACTAGATATAAGCACAAAAAAGAAACACTTCATGGGTAGGTCGGCCCATGAGTGTGTTAGGGTTTGTAATCCTTATTCTCTAATAATATCTTGGTAGCCGCTTAACGCTCCCGGAGATGTAAGCACAATTGACTGAACCCCGTTAACAAATTCTCTTGTTTCTTCTCTTCTATTTATTCTATGCACTTTATTTGATTGCTTGTGGTCAACGTTGTGCAATGATCGCTTCCACTGCACCAACACATTACATGATGCATTTTTATTATTTCTACTCTAAGACAATGCAATGTAATTAATTTAGAGTAAATTATAATGACATAATCCTCATTTTGCCTTACATAAACTACTCATAATATATACATAGTTATAATGACTATCCTTAAATGAGAGAGAATGAAAAGAAAGATTTTATGAGTGGAAAGAAAGAGATAAGAAACATAGTTGAGTTGTAGAGTTGTTTGGTAGAAGAGAAACAAGAGAGAAAGAGAAGAGAGAAAATGTGAGTTTTCTTATATACACAATTTTATCCTTGCACATGTATGTAATAATGTGAAGTTGGTGGGGTAACTTAGTCATTTCCAAAAACTTTCTTCTCCCTTCTTACCTTCTTCTTATACTTGAAGAGAATAAATTTGGCATGAGACTCGCCATATTTTTTCTCTCTTCTCTATTTCATTCTATAACCAAAGGAGAGAACTTTACCAACTTCTCTCGCTTTCTCTCTCCTCTTTTTATCTCATCTCATATTCACCTCAACCAACTGAAGGCTAAAAGTCATTATCTCCTAATTTTTTTAGTTCATTACACATTAATAAGTTTAAGGAGATGTTTAAATCATTTTTATACTATATTGTAACAAACCAAAATTAACAAAAACATATTAATTCTTATAATATTTGGATATATCTTTATAATATATCATATTTTGTTTACATTAATTATACTTATCATCTTCTTTTTTTTTATATAAGATTTCACATATCCCTCCATATAAGATAGTTACTATAATAATTTGGGTATAATTTATGTATGTGTAAAAAATAAATGTGTAAATGGGTGCAAATTTAATGTACTCAATTGATAATAGTCCATAGAAATATTTAAAACTGCAGCAAAATTAAAGCATATAAAGTATTGGGCCAGGCCCATGTTTTGCGTGACTTTTACATTCAATTACGCGTTTTATTTACGTCACTCCAAACTATATATATTGCTTTGTTTTTGCCTGTGACAAACAATAGAGAAATGCATTCAGAGAGAGAGAGAGAGTAATTGGGGTATTTCAATTTCTTCGGGTCTTTGTTTCGAGGCGATCAATGAAACATGGTTTAACTGTTTTCTCTATTCTTCTTTTTTCTATTTCTCTGTTTTTCAGTTTTCAGTTTTAATCTTTGAACTGTTTTTACTTATTGTTTTGACGAAAGTGGCATCTTCGTCAAGCAATTCAAAGCCCTAATTTTTTGAGGCAATTCCTTCGGTTGTGTCGGTCATGAGATTCAATCTTTTTGTTTTTCCGATAATGGTTGAAACTTGAATAGATAAAGAATTTGATGAATTTGTGACATGTTCCGACCATTTGTAAGTGCCATATATTTCTTAGTTCTCTTTCTCTCTCGATCTTGGATTTATTTGACAAAGCTAACACTGTTCCAAATCCCTAAAAATGTTATGAGGCAATTTTTCGATTGTGGGTTGTGGCTGTAATGAAATAACGTTTCAAATGTTCAAGAATGTCATGGAATAACGTTTCAAATGTTCAAGAATGTTCATTTTTGGTGGATTGCAATTGTGGGTAAATGATCTTGGTGGAATAGAGAGAGAAATATAGTGTTTGACCTTGATTCCATGGATTGTAGATTTCTATTCTTTCTACAATTTAAAATTATGATGAAACCCTAATTGCATGGATGGCTCTAAATATAATTGCATAAGGATTCATAATTCTAAATGATGAAAACCCTAATTCAAATGCGTATGTTTTCTTTAATTCTTTATTAATAATATAATTTGGGATGCTATGCTTGGACCATGATGCTCCTAAATGGTATTATTTGCATTTTGAATGCAAAATGACCGTTTATTCAGAATGTAAAAATTTGAACGGATGTTTTTGAGCTTGGATTAAATACAAAATAAATGATTGGAATAATATGTCAGTTTTATGACCCTAAATGCAATTGCAAAATGAATTAGCATTGTGTGGCTTAGATGACCCTAAATGTTACTGCAACAATAGAAATGCTTTATTTTTTTTTATTTAAGCTGGTTTACTTTTGAGCCTGGAGGACCATAAATTTGAGGTGTGATAAGTGAACAGTGCCTGCAAGTTGAATTCTTTATTCATTATCTGTGAGTAGATGGTGTTCTCAGATGGTGTCTTTGGTATTGTCTTCTATAAAGCAGAGTCAAGGTGGTATACTATAAGGTACTTCAATTGGTTAAACAAAAAATAGAGTATAGCTAGAGTGGTTAACAGAAATTGCAAGACATGAATTATTATTTTGATCCAAATTTATGCTTATCCTTAGACATATTAAATGATTAATGCTACAAACAAAGCCAAATTGATCACTAGCTTGAATTGTGGTCAAAACTGAAACAAGTGCAAAAAATCCACATCCTATTAAAGATGAAGAAGTCACAAATGTGCTAATTCAGTCTCTGCTTGCCCTTGTTTTTTATCATCTTTGCCTTAAATCTTGACTTTACCATCAGAATCTGTACTGTATTTATGAAGTTCCCAACAGCCATCAAGATCAACAGGACACCACAAAATATTACCTGCTCCAAGAGTATACCTATCAATATATGGCTAATATATGCTACAAAATATAACTGAGTTCATTTTTTTCTGTTTTGTCCCTTGTTGCACAAAGTGAAGAAGTAAAAATACCAAGCACAAGCAAAGTAGTACCTGCCACTCATAAAAAACCCCAACAAATGCAGTCTGGAGCAGCAACAGTCCAACATAGGCCTCAAATCCCTAAACAGAAATAGGAACACAAATATAATTCATTGATGTCAAAGCAAAATGCAAGCCAATTTCCGGTCGAAAAAAATGTGAGTAAAGCATATATTTTCAGTTTTTAAGCAAATTAACAATGAAGAACATACAGCGCCAGAGCAATAAGCTTAAGGCAAGTTCTGGGTCAATCTGTGAAGTTACCTGCAATATGAAAAGTATGGGACACAGTAACCACACTTGGCCATCCACTCCTGCTGTTTCCCCCCATACCACATCCATCCTCTTAGCCTACGATTCAGACGAAAGCAAGGATCAAAACTGTGCACATATTATCGACATTCCGCGATAAAATTAATACGACACGAAAAGGGAAATTTTAATCATGATTGCGAACAAATTTACAAGGTTTTTATGCTAAAATAACACCACATAGTGGCCCCAAGAGGTGGGAGGGGCTGAATAAGTAGAATGATAGAAAGTTTGTGTTATGGTTAAAATATAACTAAAATTGACATAGTAAGGAAAAAGCAAGTGAAAATATTTTATTCAACAGTGCTACCTTTCCCAATGCAATGCGAGTATAAAGTCTCTGGCGTTGATATCTATTTTGCAAAAGCATTGCAACTCCTTGCATCATAGCCCACTGTAGGAAAAGTTGTACACCTATCTGCACATGTTATGTTATTGAGACATAAATGATAGGCACATAGCAAAGTTAATAGGAAAGAAAGGAAGAAAAAACTATATGCAGAGGGGAAGAAGGAAACTCACAAGAGCCATTACCATAGCACAATAATGATGATATATCCACCTGTAACCATATAGCAAGCTTATTTGCCAAAAGATTTAGTCCCATGTACACCAGTCCCTGCCCTTCCCCAACTGCAATTTGCTATGCAAGGATGACAATGTTAGGAGGCCCTAAATAAAGTTGATGTCCTCCCCTTTCATTTCTCAACCATTCGCGGGACAAAGGGGTGATGACTGATGAGAAAAGAAATTGCTAAGAGAGGGGAGAAATCCTCTTTTAAAAAGACAGAAACATCAAATAAAGAACGCAAGCTCAAAAGAGTGAACTGGGAAAGTAAAGGAATCCCATTTAAAACCTGTGAGCTGAAACTCACAAATAGACAGAAGCAGGCATGTGCTTCAGAATAGTATTTGTATAGTCATCGTCATTTTAGGATCTCTTTATTTTCTTTAAATAGTACTTTGTTCATCCATAATGGAAGAAATGAAATGAAATGAAATATCAATATTATCTTCTAGTATTATCTCTTTCCTTGGGAGTAGAATAACTAATAGCTTAATTCTTTGATAGGAGGAATTTGTTCCCTATCACATTGTTGGTTTTGTTTCAGGTCACAAAACAGCTAGAACCTTTCTCTTTCTAAACTCCATCTTACCTGCTATAGTAAGCCTAATAGTAGCACTTCTAGTTAGAGAAATTGGAGTCACAAGTCCTAAATATATAAATGTTGGTTTTGTTGTTATGTTTGTTATTACAATTGCAACTGGAATATATGCTGTGATCAGCAGCTTGCAGATTGTCAGAAGTAAAATATCTCCATTGGATAACTTGATTGTTATTCTAGTGACCCTTATGTCACCTTTATTAGTTCCAATTTTGTTGAATATCAAGGAACTAGTAGAGTCTTGGAAAACCAAGAGAGTACACCTATCTGCACATGTTATTGAGACATAAATGATAGGCACTCACCTGCTTTTTTTCACAACTATATGAAGAAAAAACTATATGCATAGGGGAAGAAGGAAACTAACCTGCTTTTTTTCACAACCTGGTTGTCCTTTAATTTCCCAAGTGAGACTCACAAGGGCCATTACCATAGCACAATAATGATGATATATCCACCTGTAACCATATAGCAAGCTTATTTGCCAAAAGATTTAGTCCCATGTACACCAGTCCCTGCCCTTCCCCAACTGCAATTTGCTATGCAAGGATGACAATGTTAGGAGGCCCTAAATAAAGTTGATGTCCTCCCCTTTCATTTCTCAACCATTCGCGGGACAAAGGGGTGATGACTGATGAGAAAAGAAATTGCTAAGAGAGGGGAGAAATCCTCTTTTAAAAAGACAGAAACATCAAATAAAGAACGCAAGCTCAAAAGAGTGAACTGGGAAAGTAAAGGAATCCCATTTAAAACCTGTGAGCTGAAACTCACAAATAGACAGAAGCAGGCATGTGCTTCAGAATAGTATTTGTATAGTCATCGTCATTTTAGGATCTCTTTATTTTCTTTAAATAGTACTTTGTTCATCCATAATGGAAGAAATGAAATGAAATGAAATATCAATATTATCTTCTAGTATTATCTCTTTCCTTGGGAGTAGAATAACTAATAGCTTAATTCTTTGATAGGAGGAATTTGTTCCCTATCACATTGTTGGTTTTGTTTCAGGTCACAAAACAGCTAGAACCTTTCTCTTTCTAAACTCCATCTTACCTGCTATAGTAAGCCTAATAGTAGCACTTCTAGTTAGAGAAATTGGAGTCACAAGTCCTAAATATATAAATGTTGGTTTTGTTGTTATGTTTGTTATTACAATTGCAACTGGAATATATGCTGTGATCAGCAGCTTGCAGATTGTCAGAAGTAAAATATCTCCATTGGATAACTTGATTGTTATTCTAGTGACCCTTATGTCACCTTTATTAGTTCCAATTTTGTTGAATATCAAGGAACTAGTAGAGTCTTGGAAAACCAAGAGAGAAAGATTAAGGGTGTTTCATTTTAATCCGGAGGAGAACACACACGAGGAAAGGAATGAAAATGAGGTGAAAGAGGCCTAAGATAGCAGAGAAATTCAAGAGGTGTTCATCTTTGGGTTCAGGACATTCCTGAGGAGTTTTCATGCAAGAACCCTGATGCAGCAATAATGCTAGACCGTATTGTAAGGCTCCTGACAAATCATTCCCTTGTTGATTGTATTGTGATTAATGATGAATATCAGAAAGAATAAACCACAGTGAATCTGTAATTTCAATCCACCCAAATGAACCAAACACTGTCACCAAACAAACAGAGATGATTACAAAACACCATATTCTCCCTAACCACCAAAACCTCAAAACCGTGAGAGAAAAAAAGCATAAAGTGAAACTTACATGGATGCATCAAATGTCATACAAACAGTCCAAACAACATACTTGAGTATTGATGGCTACTCATATGAGAGCCTTTATGACACAATACAAATGTCAATGAAAAGGCCCCTCTGATGCCCAAACATATGTACCAAATAGTTAGTGCTAATCAGAGAAAGCATCACAATCCAAAGGAAAGTCACGAATTAGTGGTACCAATAGTAATGAAACTGTGGCATCAGGATTTTCAGGAAGGTTCACCATAAAAAATGGTTGAATTAAAAAATAAAAAAGCTGAAGAGTTTAATCTCCAAATGTGGGGCATAGAAAGTAAAAAAAGGTGGTCAAGTGCACGAGGTTCACACCTAGTGGGTTTTGGGAACGATAATACATAGGCCTTACCCTCGCAAGCGAAGAGACTTACACTCTTAATGTTGTGCCAAGACTCACACTCTTACTGTTGCGCCTCGACTCACACTCTTGGGGCATAAAAAGTATAAAAATAAAAACAAAAACTGATGATGCAAAATAAAGATACCATAATCACAGGTATCTTAGATAATGAGGATCCAAAAAAAGTGGACACTTCAAGAAATGACAATCTTGAGTAGAAAAATAAAACTCAAAAGTATGTATATCGCGCAAGGTAAGCAACTGATAAAAACAGGGAGAAAGAACCTAAAAGGAATCCGTAATCACAGTTGTCCCAGAAAGGAAAATGGATCATAGCTACTTCCAAAGCAAGCAAAGAAGAGAAAGAGGGCAGTGCGATAAACTTTCTGGGGCTTGAGTTGAGGTAGTAGCAAAGTCACCCCAAAGCTCTTGATCACCCCAAGTCCCGACTACTTTCTCACTAGGACGGTGTCTACGGACACGATAATCTCCCTAAGTATCACTTGATGGATACAAAACATGTTGGTTTGAAAGGTTGATGAATCTTAGGTAGTCAATAGCACTGAAATAGAGGAGGGTAGCAAGATTTGGGCTGTTCCTCACTACGCCATGGTGGATAACAGAAAAGATGGCCATAAAAACGATCGTAGGTCAGATTGTGGCGGAATTGTAAGTCAAATCGCAGGTCACGACCCACTACGTTTTTTGGTGCGAGTGGAACCCTAATTTTAGAGGGAAGTCTTTTTTGCCCCTTTTTATGTGTACCAGGTTTCTCCCAGGGTTTTAGGAAAATAAACCTTCTCCTTCTTTCCCTTCTACTTAACACGTTGATTTACCCAGGCCGCATGATTTTTAGTCGACTCGACTCTACCTTTCTTCTCTATTCTCCTTCCTAATTCCACTATACATGTTCGGTTGCTTACATATTCTTCATCAACATAAAACAAAACTGCAAGGCTTTCTAAATCACGAACATACCCCATCTTTTCTCAGCAGGATTTTTCCTTGGCCCCTAATTGTTTGTTTCATAATCTCTTTACTGATTCTCTTATGAAACTTGTTGAATCCAATTTTGACATCATCTTTGTTTGGTTGAATTTCGTGAGATACAACTCTGTTATGGACTCCAACTTCAATTAGTTCTAAAATCTATAATACTCTTATCTTGATTATTAGTTAGTAATGCGTCTTTAATATAATATATTTCAGTATTATTGTGTATTTATATGTTTAGGCTATAATGTTTTTGGGTTGGCCGCTATCCATAATTTACTAACTAGGATGAAAATAATATTCCCATCAGAAAGGCTACATATAGCAAAAGAGTGTAATGTATGTACCATGGACGAATATCACTTCCATTGACTCTCAATATGTTCTCTCGGAATGCCAAACCGGCATAAAGGAATAGCAGCCATGCCTGACAAAGGATAATACCCAAATGACAGATTAAGTATGAATGTTTTATCATGTAATGAAAGAAGAGAGGGTGATATGAAATACCTGGTAAATCTGAACTGGGAAAGCTGGCAAGCATCCATCCCAAACCCAAGATCGTAGAATAAGCAGTATTGCTGGAAAAAGGAGGAACAACAGGGCAGTTCTATCCTGAACATAAGAAGTGTCATTACACCCAAAAAATGATACTTTCTAAGTTTAAGTGACGAGAAGAGAATATACTCTGTAACTGTTGTATTCCTCTTTAACCTTGAGCTGAACATCCTTCTTGGAAGCACACACATTAATAGGTCCCAGAAACATCCTAAGAAATTTTCCTAAAGTAATTGACATACAGGTCATAGTTATAAATTCAAATCGTTTCCTAGAAATTCGACAAAGTTTTAAGCTGACTGTCGACTATCTAACACACTCTTCTTCTTTTAAGTTAGTTTAGGACGGACTATGTATAATGATATTCTTCATTTACTCTTGAGTAAGAAACTAATTTAGTATGTGGCCGCCCCTCCCAACATGTGTTACTCTCAGGAACCGAATCCTTTTGGCGTGTCTGGGATATAGTGGGCCTTACACCACTAGACTAATGCATTGTTGGTGTATAATGATATTACTAGTAAAGTGAAAGTAATGAATAAAAGTGGGATGGAGCAAACCATGAGCATGGCCAGGAAGAAGGGTAGCAGCGTCACCATCAACCATGATGCATCTTGCTCTTTGCAAATCTTCATCCAACTATAAACATTTGGGATCCAATTAATCAAAATGAAAATGAAAAAAAAAACATGATTGAATAAATAAGCACAGTAAAGTAAAGTAAAGTAGTAACCTTATGAACTAAAGTGGGGTTGTTAGGGAGAAGAGAATAAAGAGAAGAACGAAGGGAACGAATTTTGGAATGAAGAGAAAGGGCACGTTGTTGAAGTAATTGTTCATCAATTGTGGTTTTTGAAATATGAGCTGAGACTGAATCCTCAACATCTTTTGCTTCTTCAATTACCTTTGCTATCTCTTCTTCTATCTTTTCAGAATCCTCCATTGTTTCTTCTTCTTCTTCTTCACTCTTGATCTTCTACAACAATCCTCAATCAACCACTAATATTCATACACAGATTCACCCAATCAACAAACACCACTAATTTATTCTCGGATTTTGCTCTCTTTTATTACTTTTTGTTCTGTTTCAAATCCCAATAACAGTCCATGATGCTTGTTCGAACCAAAATGAAAATAAAACATGTTTTTTGTTTTAAAAAAATGAATGTTTGAAGAAATTAATCATTAATATATAAAATTTGTAATAATATATTGTTTTTATTTTCTTATTGTATTTGAGAATTGGTAGGAAACATATCATTTATTTTAGATAATAATAAAATTCATTTTTGAAAAAATATGTATGTATTAAAAGTGTATGAATTTTATATAATATTGTTATATTAGTCACATTTGATATTTAATTATCGTTGACTTTTTACAAAAAGTAATCTAAATAAACAATAAATAATATAATGTGCATATAAATTTTTACACTAACAATATATAGATTTTATTATGGTTTTAATTAATTGAAATAAGTAGGAAAACAGACTCGCTGTAAAGGAGGAGAGTCATGTTCTATAGAGTATAGACTGCAGTTTAATTCACTTTGTTTTTATTTTAAGCTGAAAAATAAATCAATTTTTTGAATCACTTTTCTCATGATAAACAAGTATACAAGTATAGAAAGCTAACTTCTATATCTAATGAGTAGGTAACTGTGATTTTCAAAAACAGGAAGCGGTTGTACTTCACTTCCATTGCCAAACAATTTGCATTGATAATTGCTTTCAACCAATAACAACACATCATGTAGTCAATTAGAGTTGTACATATAGGAAATGGATCCTCTCCGGTGCGGGATAGAATGATGACACGTGGCCAATTTTTTTTTAACGACTATAATTACATGTTATTTTTTATTAAAAATAAATAAAAACTCTTTAAAAAATTCTCAACCTCATATTCCAGTATTGGTTTCTCCACTGGAGAGGAGTTGAACTCGTACATATAGAAGCTATGTTGTAGGATATTATTAACTGATTGCCATGATTAATTATCCGGTAATATAAGAATATTAGTTATCGAAATTATATTTAATTATTTTCTACAAAAATGTTTTTAAAATTAAACAAAATAAAACACATATCGTATTTTAATTGGATAAAGATAAATTATCTTATGATATAAGAAAATATTTTATTCTCCATCACAATTCAAACAGTTGAAAACTAAACTTCTTCACTCTCATAAAAGTGGTTGAATTTATTAAAGTATAAAGTCCTATATTAAATAAGTGAAACTCATAAAACTATTATCTTAAAGTTTTAATAGAAGATGTAATATCTCATTTTTAACTCTTCATTATTCATATCCTAATAATATGGACCTCCCTAATTGCACTTAGCCCCAACAACCGCCATGGACCTTTCCACACATTTATAGATAATTAATTTGTGAAAATAGTCCCATAAATATATTTGTTAGATTAAGCCCATGTAAAGGAAAAAAAAAGTGGTTACCCCTTTAAATTATACACAAGTAATTTCTAGTAAAACTATACACAAGTTTAAAATATAATATGTTGAAATTTTTTATTACCCCTTTAAAATTAGGTGACAAAACATGGTTATGCTCCCTAATAAAATTAGGTGACAAACTATACAATTTTTTATTACCCATTTATCATTATTTTATATATCATTTCTTTGGTCATCAATGAGAAACGACCACCTTATTATTTTTTATTGAAAATTAATATAATTTTCATCGAGATAATTATTTCTCATATGTAGCAAGATGAAGATATAGTAGTGGATATAAGAAATTTCTATCCAAATTGAACACCTAATGAAATCTTGAATTGTTTGAACTTTCTTTCTAAATTTCTCTTTCTTGAGGAGACATGGAAATCAAGCATGCATATTTTCAACCTCCAACCAAACTTTGCTATGCATTCATAACGTCTCAGACTTTTATGTTGCTACAGAAAAGGGAGATTTGATTATTAATTCAAAACCAAAGAAGTGAACTATAAATATTCCTTAAAGCCATATAAAGATACACAATCTCGTGTAATTCTCTTGGAAGCCAATATTTTTAGCCTCAGTTATTTCCGTAAAACTAAATTCTTAGTTTTACTTTCTAGTAATGCAATAAAAAAACTCAACAAGAAAATCTTATATAAAGACATATATAACACATTTAATTTATTAAATGTGAAGATCAAGAAAAATAGTGATGCAAACTAAAAGTAGAGCAATGACTTTCAAAATCAAAAGGAAATGGTGAGTTGTTATCAACAAGTAATATATACAAAATTCAAATCTTTACTATCATAACTAGCCTTGTAAGCTATTATACAGGTCTAGTACCAATAAAACAAGCAACAAGTACTCTATTATAAAATTCAAAGCTTATTTCAATTTTTTTCCAAATCATCAAGCTTCTAGATTGGCTTTGCGCCCTGAAAAACTTCATATGAAATCAATGCTCTGAGATCTGTATCAGTAACTATGATACAAAATAAAAGTAAGTTAACCGGAGCATGAAAGAAAAGTCATAATTGCTGGCCATATCTTCCGTCCCACTCCAAAAGACACGTCATGATCGAGCAAGATTAACAGAAAGTCGGACATAATGAATATATCCTAAGTCCCCAAGCCTTAACCAAATAACGGGACAACCCGTAAAGATCCCACCAGCTAGACACAAATGACAAGGCCACACATAACCCACTTATGACACCGCTCTGTTGCGCCATATGCACAAAACTGTCACCTCAAACGAACAACCTAGACCCCAACAATACGCAACAAACTATTACATGCTAGTAAAGTAAATGGAAATGGCGAGTTGTTATCAACAAGTAATATATACAAAAATTCAAACCTTCACTATTAGATCAATAGCCTCGTAAGCTATTATACAGGTCCAGTACAAACAAAACAAGCAACATGTTCTCTGTTATAAAATTTCGCTTATTTCAATTTTCTTGCAAATCATCAAGCTTCCAGATTAGCTTTGCGCCTTCATCTGAAACCAATGCTCTGAGATATGCATCAGTAACTCTATGATACAAAATAAAAGCAAGTTAACTAGATCATGAAAAAAAAGTCACAATACTAACCATCTCTTCTGTCTCCCTCCAAAATACACGTCATGATCGAGTAAGATTAAGAAAAAGCCGGACATGATGCATATCTCCTAAGCCCCTTCGAGCCTTAACCAAATCACGGGACAACTCGGAAAGATCCCACCAACTAGACACAAATGACAAGGTCACACAGGACCCACTTATGACACCTTATGCTACGCCATCTGCACAGAGCTGTCACCTCGACTGAACAACCTAGACCCCAGTAATACGCCGCAAACTACTACATGCTAGTAAAGTAAATGGAAATGGTGAGTTGTTATCAACAAGTAATATATACAAGAATTCAACCCTTCACTATTAGATCAATAGCCTTGTAAGCTATTATACAAGTCTAGTACAAACAAAACAAGCAACTTGTTCTCTATTATAAAATCTTGAAGCTTATTTCAATTTTCATGCAAATCATCAAGCTTCGAGATTGGCTTTGCGCCCTGCAAAACTTTATCTGAAACCAATGCTCTGAGATTTGCATCAGTAACTCTTTGATACAAAATAAAAGCAAGTTAACCAGAGCATGAAAGAAAAGTCACAATTGCTAGCCATATCTTCCATCTCACTCTAAAAGACACGTCATGATCGAGCAAGATTAACAGAAAGCCGGACATGATGAATATCTCCTAAGCCCATTCGATCCTTAACCAAATAACAGGGCAACCCGGAAAGATCCCACCAGTTAGACACAAATGACAAAGCCACACAAGACCCACTTATGACACCTGCGTCATCTACATAGAGTTGTCACCTCGACCGAACAACCTAGACCCCGACAATACGCCGCAAGCTACTACATGATATTGTGCTTTTGGATAGATAACATGATGGATTTGCAATATGACTACAAATCTCATCCATAAAGCATGAACCTACCATAGCCACCCAACATGTTAAAAGCAACCTTCGCCTATTGGAGGCAGACCCAACATGACATTTGGTCGGTCGAGCCAACATCTACAAAATGAATATTCTCCTCACATCTCCACTATAAATAAGGAATTTCCCTCTTAAGTTAATTTAGTTACACTCTCTCACTTACTTATTATTCTCTTTCTTACCTATAGAATATCTCTTGGTATTACTCTCTATATCCTTTACATACCCACTTGATCATCATAAAACTTTTCAAGTAGATTCCTTGTGAACTTCCATCCATCCAGACCCCATATTTTCTAAAATAATGAGCATTAGCGCCATATGTGCTCACTTATGACAACATATTCAACAAACTGCAAACAATACCTCTTGAGGTTTCACGACAAGTGGAACATCTTGCTCTTCACATAAAAGACAACTTCGACAAATCATGCATATAGTGACAAGACCAAACAACTACCCCCAACAAGTAGCAGACATATTCCTCCTATTTTATTTGAGGATCACGAATATATCAAGGTTATTCATAGACACAATGACGCCCTTGTTATCACAACAAAGCTTAACATTAGGAAGATTGGTAAATTACTAGTCGATCAAGGTATCTCATCCAACATTATGTTCCAAGACTTCTTCAATCAGAGAAACCTAGGAAATGAGTGTGACCTATATCTATCTTTTGTGTGTTTTGCAAGTTGAAAACAATTGAACATATAATGTAATATGGAGATCCTTAAAGCCATAGTAAGTTATGGTCCAAACTTATAAGTTTCACAAATACCTTCTAGTATTCTTAATATCAATGTTGAAATTGGTAATTCAATTTTCTAAATATAGAGGGGGCAATATATTTGATTAAAATTTATCGTGAATAACAATAAAATATAAATAAACATATGTAATTGTTTCAAAATTTGAAAAAACATATTAATTCTAAAAAGTATTTTAACAATTAAAGATATTAAAGAATAATGTACATTTATTTAGTGTCGTTTTTCGTTCTTTTAAAGACTTAAACTCATCCATGATAAAATCAGAAATAAAAATTTCCAATATAAATAACAACAATGTTGTCATCAAACAATTCATCTTGATTAATGATGAAATCAATGTCTGCTATAAGAAAATTCAGAATATATCAACAATATCTATAACTATACTCCAAATTGGAGTAATAATAGTGTAATATTCTTTAAATTCTTAATTAAAAAAATAAGAGTATGAGATAAAGAAAATATTAGTCAAAATAACTTACAAATACTGCATGAATTCATGAGTGATGATAAGAATCATGTAACGAATTTTTTGGTTACAAAAGCGCAAACAAAAATGCACTATTAATGGTGTAATGTTCATTTTTTATTGTCTTGTTAGTCATATAACGTGAATAGAATGATAACGTGAATAGAATGATAAAATTGTTAGTCATCTTATTGTCTTGTTCAAAATTGATAAACTAAGTTTTAGTTTAAACACTCACTTCGTGGGTAAAATATATATTTAAATAAGAGTAATGCTATATTTTTTTATTAAACTCTCCTATAAATTCTCATACACTACAATAAATTGACATATGTTTTATGTAAACCAATTATTAATATATTTGGTGATTTATGTTACTTATTACATGTAGAAAGATTTTAAAGAGAATATAATATTTTTATTTTTAAGTGACATATATTACTTTTTTGGAGTACAAGAGGATCAGAAGACATATACATCATTGATCAATTACAAAGAAAATAATATATCTCCAACAACTTATTTGGGTTGTGATTAGAGTCCTATAACTTTGAGTATTGGTTCTTATATAATTGTGGTGTTGGCACATCATAAAAGGGACTAAAACCAAGTAAGGAATAAAAACTAAGAGAAATAATATAAGAGACCAACATCAAATAATTTATAACTGAGATATACTTGAAGAAATAATGATACGCTATCGTTGAAGATACTTACTTAAATAAAACCTAAACTCCCTACATTGACTCAAAAATGTCCCACGAAGGAATTTCTCTAATCCAGCTACATCCCAGTATTGGGATTGTTCCCAGCAAGGATCAGAGAAATTTCTAACCCTCTGCTAAAAGCCTGGTTAAACATGAGACGAGTTTGGAATGTTGAGACAAATGGGAACCATGAAAAGAATACAATGGGTAAAAATATGATCGCTCCCATGCCAGCATCATATAAGCGACCAATTGATCGAATGGATTTCCAAAGTCCCAGCTTTTTCATCACAGGCTTCCAAGCTACAGCAATCTATACAAGGACAACCAACATAGAAAAATCAATCACTAGTACTACAATAAAATGAGACATTGAGAATCCAACCACAATGAAGGCTTCAAGTTGTAGATAATGATATTGCAACTAAGCATGCAATCCAACCATTGAAAGATGAAATAATTATTTACACAAATAAATCAGAGGAAAAAGAACTCACAGAAAGAATTCCCCATCCAGTAGGAATGAATGCCAACAAGGAAGCGAATATGTCACCTATAGTGAGTTTGGTAAGTACAACAGCAACAGCTAAACCAGCAAGAGCCAAAAAGAAGGAGAGTCCTTGGATAAGGCGCAACAGAAGTTGGAAATTCACTGATGTCTTCTGGTTAAAGGTGAATACCTATTGAGCAACAATACAAGACAGTCTTAAGATGCAAAATTACCAACATATACACGTATCCTAAGATTCTAAGATCACAAGTGATGCAATGCAATGCAATGCATTTTTCGCACCTTGAAAAGAATTATAAGCCCAACCAGCACAATCCATGACAGGCCATAAACCTGTGAAAAATTACAGACATAAGCAGTCAGTCGATTAAGTTGCAGCATTCTGTACATTTAAATATGTAAAACGATCTACACACTGAACCCATCAAGCCACAGCTTCCTAAGTATGCATATATGAATGACTTAAATATAACTAAATATATCAATTCACATAAAAAACAACACTGCAAAATGCAGTTGCTGCTGGTACTACTATAATTAATGCCAATGCTTCAGTGACTGCTTGTCTGCAACTGTAGATACCAAAGTAGAAACAAGAAAAATAATATCAT
Organism: Lupinus angustifolius; assembly: GCF_001865875.1. Classification (NCBI taxonomy): domain Eukaryota; kingdom Viridiplantae; phylum Streptophyta; class Magnoliopsida; order Fabales; family Fabaceae; genus Lupinus; species Lupinus angustifolius. Next base: position 2,149,334 of record NC_032028.1, on the reverse strand, counting down.
GAAGGAAGAGTTCTTATACAAAAGACAGAAAAATAGGGTAACAGAGAAAGAAACACAAAGCTTTAATACCGTCAATGATGTATCTGTTCCCTTCACTTGAAGTTTGTACACAACCCCATACTGGAAGATGAAAAACCTTAGACTCAGGATGGTCTCTGCTATCCTTGAACCAAAGGTCCTGATATGAGCCTGTAGAATGCAAAAGATCTGAGAATGCAAAAGATCTGAGAATCAAAGAAAAAGGACCCAAAAGACTGAGTAAAATTGAAAGGGGAGGAAAAGGAATTTATTTGGGGGCCGGGGTGCTAGCATTGAAAGATAATTGTTTTCTTAATTCAACAACAATTCAAGATCAGCAACTTCGGGAAAAACGGAAGAGCATTATAACTAAACTTGGTTAGAAACACCCATCCGTTGTATGTCCCTACAGGTGATTGTGTTTACAACAAAACATAGCCATATAGGAAATTATAGTTCTCACGTAACCATGAGGATGGTAAGCACCTGAAGATAATGATTAGCACGGTAATTATGATAACATGTATTCAATCTTCTACAAAGTTATATAGTTTGACAACATTAAATCTGTAATGTATAGTGTTTACCCTTCTGGTATAGCTGAAAAAAGGATTTTCTATATGTTAATCAAACTCCCTAACATAATCACATCAATTTAATTAATCACAAAATAGTACCAACAAATGCCGGTTAAGGTTCCATCTCAAAACCATTTGCTAACAAAAGAAGTATCCAACAAGTATGTAACCATGCCACAAAGAATAAGGCAGACAATGTGGGACTTCCAACAATATAATATGTGGGGAAATCAAACTCAGTGAATTAGTCCATCTTGTGGGACTCTCTTAGAAGAAGAAAATTAGAAAGCTAATGTCAAAAATTCTCTTCAACCCAAATTTGTCCTTCACAATATGTCAAGTGTTATATGACTTAAACTTTCAAAGATAATAAAGGCACACAAAGTTTATTCTTGCTCTGAGATTTGTCGATTTCTTTTAATAGAAAACTGGGCCTAACATTTCAGAGAATAATATTTGTTTTATGCCTAGGAGGTCAACCATGGAAGCAATATATTTGGTATAAAACAGATGGGAAAGTATTGGAGGGTGCAAAAACAAGATCTTACATGGTTTTTATTTTTGGAAAAAGGCCTACAATGTGGTGCCTGATAGGATAACAATAAGACTGAAAACTTTATTGCAAACTCCTGATCACTGAGATTATTAGAGAATGGTGTAGAATGCAATAAGATATAGGTGTTAGTTACTTTTGTATAAAGTTAGGTAGGCTTGGTAGTAGCTTACTGTGCAAGCCATCAGTGGGATATCAGATCATGAACAGATCGGTAAAACTGTAGAAGACAATAAAAATAAGAAAACAAAGAGAAACAGCGGTGCTTTGAGAAACTCATTCCTCCCTGCCCAAGTGTGTTCCCCTGTATCCTTTCCAGCCTTTTATCTCACCGTCCTTGCCACTTAGGCTTACAACCCTATTACCTCTTTCGCCCCGTGTCCTTTACTCCCAAACTACAGGACCAATTTCATTTTTCATAACCTCAGTTACTATGAGGTGGAAGGCTCAAGAACAATGGACATACTGACCGATATTTGAAAAAACAAATATATGAAAGATAGGGTTAAAAACCACATAGTAGGGTCACAAGATTTCCCCAGACCTAAAGGATTACACCAAGGTTCACACTTTTGAGCACTTAATCATTTTATTTTGGTCTTGCATGTGTATACTGAACATATCCAAGAGCCACTCCACAACACATACTTTTATCAAAATAATGCAGTCCTAGTGGGGCAGTCGAGGGAGATAAAAAATGGAAAGCTAGAGCTGTACTGCTGTAGAGAGACAGCTTTGGAAGCTCAAGGCTATTTAGGAACTAAATCAGAATACATGGAATGCAATCTCAGCAAGAACCACAGTGAGAGATGGTTAGAGGTGAAAACCGAAGAGCATATTATACCACACGTTATATGGTTCAGTATCTTGGTTCTATCATATAATTAACAACGAAATAGAGAGAGATGCATTGGATTCAAGCTGAAGAAGTATTTCTGATTTTGAGTTAGGAAACTGTCTCTTAAGCTTTAAAATAAAACTTTTACCACACAACTATAAGATCCGTGATACTTTTAACTTTTAAGGTATTGAATGTTGGAAAGGAAAAAGCTATCTTGATGCTGTAGAGTTGAGGATGTTACGTTGGACGGATGAATTAATAAAACAAGATATGATCATAAACGAAAGCATTAAAGAGAAATTGAGAAGGTTTTGGTAGAATCTATTGGGGAAAATATTATAGATGTTCAGGTGGAGGATAGCCCAATACTAAGAGGTAAAGGGAAATCAAGAAAAACAATAAGCCATACCATAAAAGAGCACCAAAATTTAACCATTTATCTGGCCCCATCTAGTGAGAATACTTTATCGATGTTGAAATGTTAAGCCATCTAGCAAGTATTTGGGCCTTGACAGATATTAGAATAATCTTAAGAGAGAAATTGGTTGTGCCTAGCTTCACTGTGCTGAGCTGGCAATCCTTATATAAACTCTCTTTTCCTATCTTGTAATTCAGTTTTTGAATAATAACAAAATTCAATTTCAGTAACCTCTTCTCCATTCTTCTATTCTTCTTCTCTCTATCTCTCAGTAACCGTTTTCTTATATGGTATCATGCCTTCTTCGGCTCCTGGTGCCTCTCTCTCATCTCCTCCTCCGTCCACACCATCTCCAACTCCGCTGCAAACGGTGGCGTCACCGTTAGTTCTTCCTGCTCCGACGATGAAACTAACGGAGCAGAACTTTCTCGTGTGGCGACATTTCATGATTGCCACACTTACTTCCAACAGAGCCAATCCATTCGTTCTTGGAACCGAAATACCTCACCGATTTCTCACTGATGATGATCGTCTTATCAACAAAGTGAACTCTGCTTACTTGCGTTGGGAAGAACAAGATCAGGCGATTTTTTCCTGGATCTTGAATTCTCTTTCTGAAAGCTTACAACCTCGTGTTGTTGGTTGTCAACACTCGTGGCAACTCTGGGAAGAACTGCACAATTTTTGCAGTTCTCAAACGAAAGCAAGAAGTCGACAACTCCGTTCTCAACTTCGTTCAATTACTCAAGGATCGTTGTCGATATCTGAGTACTTTAGGAAGATCAAAAATCTTGTTGATGCTCTAATTTTTATTGGAGCTCCGATTTCCACAACTGAACATGTTGATTATGTGTTGGATGGTTTAAATGAAGAATTCCAACCGGTGATTACTTCGATTGAGACGCAACTTGATCTTCCAACACTTCATTCCTTGGAATCGTTTCTTCTGACCTTTGAATCGCGAATGGAGAAGAACAAGTCGAAAGTCCTCTCTGATGCTCTATATTCAGTCTCAATTCCAGTCTGTGCGACCTGACTATGGCTTTGGTATTTCGAATGGTGGTTATCGTGGCTATCGAGGTCGTCGTGGTGGTCGCATGTGCGGTGGAAGGGGACCTCACCGTGGTTCGTCTCTGTACTGTGATTTCTGCAACCGCTTTGGTCATGACGTGGTAACATGCTATTATGCACCTTATGGCTACAACTCGCTAACCTACGCTCCACGAAGTGTTGGAGTTGCTTCACGCTCATCTAATTTTCTTCAACCTGGATTGGGCCATCATTCAACATTTAATTTCTCTCATGGACCTCCTCAGGCCCAACTCTCTTCATATACGGATCACTACTTATCTCCCCCTTCACATTTTCCTCCAACTGCAGCACACTACACTCTTGGGCCTCACACATCTCAGTTTGGGCCTCCTTCCTCTCAATCTCTTCTAGGACCGAGTCCTCACTCATTTGTTCCTGATGGTGCTAATAGTAATCGAGGGCTTCCCTATTCTCCACCTTCCTACACACCTCATGCAATGATAGCAAACATTGAAAAGGAACCAAAGACCTAATAATAATCGAGGGCTTCCCTATTCTCCACCTTCCTACACACCTTATAACAGAATCTAGAAAATATTTTCAAGGTTCATTTCATGATTTAAAAAATTAGAGGAAGGATGTAAAATCAAAACATGCTGGAAAATAAGAAATGACAACAGACCAAATAAAAGGAACCAAAGAGACTTAAACAAACTGAGCAGTCTCTCTGCCCGTCAGAACTAGAAAATCACTTGAAATAAAACAAACAACCCGAACCAGTTAAATGTCTAACAGCATTGAGAGACTGTTAAAGAACTGCTTAAATTGCATACTGTAACAAAACTCTAGCCACTTTGTTTCTAAAAAACAATTGAATAAGACATCTCAAAATGGAAAGCCTGACCCAATATTCACAAAGGACACCAAGCCTTAATCCACTAGGTGGTGTTGGCTACATGGATTGAGCCATAATGCTCTATCATAAATCCTGCCCATTAACAATAATAACATACCATGTAAAGATTGGCCACTGCATTCAAAGTTTCAAACTAGAATTGCAAATAACAAATCCTGAAAGCACTGTATGGGGTCTGCCAATCTTTAGTATGTTGTTGCACTGGTCCTATTAATAGAAATAGAAAAAGGAAATCATCTAAAATTGATAAGGGCAAAATATTAAATACCAGTTCTTCTTCCCACCAAGCTTCCCAGCTATCTTCTCCCTTAACACCAATTCCACCTCTATATAGAAGCCAATTCATCCAATCTCGAAAGTCTTCCACTACCCTAAAATGACACCAAGAGAGAAAATCAGTATATACAAGATCTATACCTAAAACGTTACAGAGATAATACTTACTTTTGCCACTCAAATCCAGAAGGGTTGAACAAATATGGAGCAAACAACCATGATAGAGCCATAAACCAACTGCTTATAGTCAGAAGAATGTACGAGAGTGTGCCACCTTCATTGTAGCCATAAGCACGATATACTATCATCAAAAGCACAACTTCCAACCTGTAGATTTCAGTGTAAGAAAAACAAAGAACTGCAATTTTTAAGAGCATGCAAATAACTTTGAAAGTGCAGGGAAGCCTAATATCTGAGCTATCTGTGTAACAGTATAGAGTTCGTGGTAGTGGTAAGAGCTTTCTGCAGCCATCAGACCAAACTACAAGCTCAGACTAATGCCTCAAGTGCAAATGGGGGTTCACTCAACTGGCAAGATCAGATTATATTTACACAAAGGTCATATTCTATTATATTTTCTAGTTTAGATACTTAGAATTTTGGAGGATAATGATTTACAATTTCCATTATATTTTATATATTTTTTACTATTTTATACATGTATCCCTAAACGTATCGTATCCTATATTTTAAAAAAAACATGTGTCGACATATTGGATACATATCGTATCCGTATCCGACACACGTATCCGTATCCGTGCTTCATAGGCGGCCCTTCACTAGTAGGACACGCCAATCATGAGCTTGGACTGGGACAAAAAGAGCTTATTTCAGCTACACTAGTTATTACTTATTAAAAATATCCAATGCAACTGTTTAAGTTTGTTTTATTTAATATAACTTTTGCTAGAAATGAATCATGATAAGAAATGTACAATTTTATTTAAAATATTGGCAGTGTAGAATAAAGAAAGACAACATGATTTCCCAACTAATTATTTTATCTTCTTAAATATAAAGAAATAAAGATCAAAAGACAGATCAATTAGAGAAATAAATCTTAATGTTGAACTCAGAAATCCTTTGCTACTTGAATTTTTAAGCACAGATAGGGAAAGTGAATAACTGAGCACAGAAAGTTAAGTTAGAAAGAGAGAGAATGACATAAAGTAAGATGATTTAGAATAAGGTAAACTCCAGGTCGCACAATAATCTCACAAGATATTTCCTTTATGTATTATTGATTATAATGAGAGAGATATACTCACCCTTTAACAAAATGACTGCGAGAGTAGAGTCTGTAATTCTCGGAAAATTTGATATGGCGGACAACAAACCCACGCCCAGTTGCTTGATACTGTTGACAACTTAACATATTAACAATTGAGAAAAGAAAGTTGATAAAGAGAAAGCAAAAAGTAGGTAGACAAACCCTTGCACCACCATGAAGAATGGTCCGACCAAAATAATGTGTTCTTGTACCCAACGAAAATGTGAAAAAGACAGCGCAGAGCTGTAACTGCATTGTGACAAAACTGACAACAGCCTGCCGAGCAATTGAAATTAAATAATAAGAAAATAACAAAAATTTGTTCTCAAGTTATTGCCTTCACAGTATTCAATATAGATGTTAAAGCTAGAATCAACAAACCACAAGAAAATACTTAAATTACAAACATTATTGAAATCATTCTTAAATCAAACACATTGCCAAGAAAGTGTAGAAGCTAAAAAAGTTCACATGGTCTTGCGGTCCTGCCTTTAATTAATTGACATGCCTGTTAGTAACAGGCTAATGATAGGGCCAATAATGAAAATGTGTGACAGTGATATGAGAACACCGTAATTGAGTACCAAAAGAAAATGCAGCATTTGGTTCAATGATGCCTTGTGAAACATGCATGAGTTCATTCCTCACATTATTGACAAATTCAGAGAAGTGATACAGGCTATCCACACCTCATCTCTATATCTCAAACTCATTCATAAGCATGGAAAGACACTTGTGTGTATGTGCAGATTCACTTCTCAAATATTTCAAGTATCAGCCATTTGTAGCACAGGATCTTTTGATGATAACTATAAAGAAGAATGAGATACACACATACAACACAGAGACAGACACTCACCCTCAAGAAGCCTTGTTCGAGAATGAAACCCAAGATCATTGGCACAGCAGTGAAAATACCAATTTGCAAGAGAAACTGTGTATTCAAAGCAGCATTCAGAGCAGTGTTCTTAGTTATCTTTGCCCTTTCTCCAATGGCTTGACCAACACCAGAGAGTGCCTGGAAACAGATTAAACTTAGTTCGGATATTTGAAGCAAGTCATAAGTAGAAAAACCCCAAACAAGAAAAATGTATATCCATTTAGTCTATTGCAAATAAGGCAATAATACTCAAATATAAATTGCTATAACAAGTAAAAAATGAGAATTCAAGATGAGGCAAATAATGAGAATTCAAGATGAGGCAAATAATGATCAAAACAAGGAACGACTTTAAAAAATGGCAAAACGTCGCACGAATAAACATGTAAAATAAAAATGTGACATGAAACCATCTCCCACTCAAGACCAACTATAGGCTTAAGAACCACAAACATTTGACACAATAAAACTCTAATAAATGAAAAGAAATTGTGAGGAAAAAAAAAAGACCACCTGACAAAAACTACGATATAGAAACAACAAATATCTCAAAATGAAATCCATCTTACCAGGTATGCTTTTCCATAAAGAAAGATATATACAGTTAGCACTGTTAACTGAAAGATGACAGAGAAACAAAAAACCATCACTTAAAAAGGCATAGATATAGTTAAACACAAGATAGTAATTCTAAAATAATAAGGTGTGGAACTGAAGCATTTGTTCATTTTATCCACTCTAGACTTGGTTTTATATTCATAGATACAAAAACATGATTAATAACTGCAAATCTCTATGGTTCACAAAAGTATATATTTTCTTATCTAGGTCCATCATTCATTCATATTTCATCCCTTTGTACAGGCAGATGAAAACATAAAATAAATATGATGCATAAATAACATACCATGGTACAAAAGTAGTATCCAACTGTTGTAAAGTAAAAAGACATCATCCGGAAGAAATCAAAAAGTTGCCCAAGTCTGTATACATCACGACTGAGAACCTGTTCACCCTTACCACCTGCAACCTTCCCCCCTAATAGATGGCGGACAACAAACCCACGCCCAGTTGCTTGATACTGTTGACAACTTAACATATTAACAATTGAGAAAAGAAAGTTGATAAAGAGAAAGCAAAAAGTAGGTAGACAAACCCTTGCACCACCATGAAGAATGGTCCGACCAAAATAATGTGTTCTTGTACCCAACGAAAATGTGAAAAAGACAGCGCAGAGCTGTAACTGCATTGTGACAAAACTGACAACAGCCTGCCGAGCAATTGAAATTAAATAATAAGAAAATAACAAAAATTTGTTCTCAAGTTATTGCCTTCACAGTATTCAATATAGATGTTAAAGCTAGAATCAACAAACCACAAGAAAATACTTAAATTACAAACATTATTGAAATCATTCTTAAATCAAACACATTGCCAAGAAAGTGTAGAAGCTAAAAAAGTTCACATGGTCTTGCGGTCCTGCCTTTAATTAATTGACATGCCTGTTAGTAACAGGCTAATGATAGGGCCAATAATGAAAATGTGTGACAGTGATATGAGAACACCGTAATTGAGTACCAAAAGAAAATGCAGCATTTGGTTCAATGATGCCTTGTGAAACATGCATGAGTTCATTCCTCACATTATTGACAAATTCAGAGAAGTGATACAGGCTATCCACACCTCATCTCTATATCTCAAACTCATTCATAAGCATGGAAAGACACTTGTGTGTATGTGCAGATTCACTTCTCAAATATTTCAAGTATCAGCCATTTGTAGCACAGGATCTTTTGATGATAACTATAAAGAAGAATGAGATACACACATACAACACAGAGACAGACACTCACCCTCAAGAAGCCTTGTTCGAGAATGAAACCCAAGATCATTGGCACAGCAGTGAAAATACCAATTTGCAAGAGAAACTGTGTATTCAAAGCAGCATTCAGAGCAGTGTTCTTAGTTATCTTTGCCCTTTCTCCAATGGCTTGACCAACACCAGAGAGTGCCTGGAAACAGATTAAACTTAGTTCGGATATTTGAAGCAAGTCATAAGTAGAAAAACCCCAAACAAGAAAAATGTATATCCATTTAGTCTATTGCAAATAAGGCAATAATACTCAAATATAAATTGCTATAACAAGTAAAAAATGAGAATTCAAGATGAGGCAAATAATGAGAATTCAAGATGAGGCAAATAATGATCAAAACAAGGAACGACTTTAAAAAATGGCAAAACGTCGCACGAATAAACATGTAAAATAAAAATGTGACATGAAACCATCTCCCACTCAAGACCAACTATAGGCTTAAGAACCACAAACATTTGACACAATAAAACTCTAATAAATGAAAAGAAATTGTGAGGAAAAAAAAAAGACCACCTGACAAAAACTACGATATAGAAACAACAAATATCTCAAAATGAAATCCATCTTACCAGGTATGCTTTTCCATAAAGAAAGATATATACAGTTAGCACTGTTAACTGAAAGATGACAGAGAAACAAAAAACCATCACTTAAAAAGGCATAGATATAGTTAAACACAAGATAGTAATTCTAAAATAATAAGGTGTGGAACTGAAGCATTTGTTCATTTTATCCACTCTAGACTTGGTTTTATATTCATAGATACAAAAACATGATTAATAACTGCAAATCTCTATGGTTCACAAAAGTATATATTTTCTTATCTAGGTCCATCATTCATTCATATTTCATCCCTTTGTACAGGCAGATGAAAACATAAAATAAATATGATGCATAAATAACATACCATGGTACAAAAGTAGTATCCAACTGTTGTAAAGTAAAAAGACATCATCCGGAAGAAATCAAAAAGTTGCCCAAGTCTGTATACATCACGACTGAGAACTTGTTCACCATTACCACCTGCAACCTTCCCCTCAAATAGTGCAATCTGATTGAGTCCAACATCTCTTCCCTTACCAACCTGTGTATTTTAATATTAGAGTGGGATTTGTTGTAGATATATCAACAAGAACAATACTCACCTGAATGTATTCATGATGTGTAATATTTCCTTGGCGTAAGGTGGAATTAAATCCTGTATATTAACAAGAACCAACCAAAGAAATGTCAGAACAGGAAAAGGGATGGAAAAAAACTCAGACAACAGAGTCTCTAAAACCAAAAAAGAACACAAGGAAAGAAACATAATTATAGAACTAAAATACAACTGTAGCAAGAGTGCTCAGGCATTTTTCTCCCACAAACAGAACACGCCTGGCATCACATATCTACTTCAGAGACTCACGCCTGAGAGAGAAAAGTCGAGACTAATCTGACTTTCCAAAATACTATAGTTGGCGTATCATACATCCCAATGCCCTAATGAAGTAATCTCGAGAGAAAAGTGTCACAGCCATTCACACAAGGCCATACAAAGTCATATCAATGTCTTAACTCCCAACATACAAGGTAACCTTGTCCATGCCAGACAAATATGAAAATCCATTGACACCCCATGAGTCAGAATACATGTTCCAACAGATCTTAAAAAGAAAACAGATGAGAGAGAGGACATTGGAAAGACTAATCCATGGGCATTTCTTTTTTCGTTCTTTAAAGACCAAACCAAGAGTTAATCAGCCAAAAATCTTGTCTATAATCATCAAATACGGTTAACCTTAAAAATGAGAGCAACTTGAAAGGTAGTTATTAATATAATAATTATCTTTTGAACAGCTTACAAAAAAAAAATTATCCAACATATTTCAAAATCACTTCATTCATTTTTGTTACAATATACAAAAATATCTGATAATATTTAATCATATCATGGAATTGATTAGGATTCATTCTGTCACTATAGGTAATCATATTAGGATCAATTACGTCATTATAGGTACTTATTTTAGGATTCTATCATCTTTTGTTAATGGCCTATAAATAGGACAAAACTTTTAATCATACCATATTAATATCAATTATATATTATTTTGATTTCATAATTATATATCATATTAATATCAATTATAAATAGGACAAAACTTTTAATCATACCATATTAATATCAGCATAGTTCTACGAAGCAAAAGCAACAGCATACCAGAGTATATATCTTCACTAATGTTGATTACACGAGAAGCCTTGCTGATACCACCACGGGTTATGTGGAACACTCTATCAAAAACATCAGGATGACCATAATGCATACGGACCCTGAACATATATTTAAAATATGATAGTATCAATTAGTATGAATATCAACTAAAGAGACCATACATTAATGTAAAATAAAATGGCCTTACTTCAAAGGATTTGCTAAAACACGCTGACCCAAAGTGACAAAACTAGTTTCTTGATTCGACATAAATGAGGCCAAAGATGAGACACTGCACACAATGACAGATAATTTACTCGAAAGCGATAGCATTGCAAATTTGTGTCTGTAAAGGACACTATCACATGATTTAAGATGAACAAACCTCCCAGTAAAGACATGTTCTCTAACACCAAGAATGGTAGGGGGACGAAGCCCGTGATCAGAATGAAACTCCTCAAGAAGATTCCTCATCTTCAAAGCCTCTTCAAAGTAGTTATCCTAAAATAAAATTATACTACACATCACAACCTAAAACAACTGAAGAAGAATTATACCTTATAATTTATAAAAGAATAAATTCTAACCAATGTTTATTTATACAATATGTGATACAAAATAACACTTCTTATAAGTGAAGATCTTAAAGTGTATTGGGTCAAAGAGACAGAGAACACATAATAAACTAGAAGATGGAATGCCTAACAAATCTGGAGCAGGAATAAATAGAAAATAGTAGAATACAATTACAAATCCTCAACATCCAACACAATTTATTTGGAAGATTCTAGTCAAATATGGACAGCTGTTAAAACTGCTATTACCTGATTCATGTCAATTGTCTGGACAGCATATCCACGGGTAAATATAATTGCATGATTTTGATTCTCGGGCTTCCCTTCACCAAGTTTTGGATTTCCAGGTAATTTCAATGAGTATATTTCCTGTGACATCGAAATACTACAGCTGAGGGAGGAACAATAACAAAAGAAAAATTAATGAAAGCAAGGTAAGAAAATATGGACAAACTGCAGGTTCTAACCCAATCCAAAAAAACTATTATTGAAATTATTCAAGGGCCTATCTGATGACCAAAAGTGAGCAAACCAATACGAAATCAGATTGGCCAGGGCCACAAAGATGCTAAATTATGTAAGAGAAGTAACAAAGGAAATACCATTCAATTAACTAATGAAGGCAATCAATAATGAAAGCAACAAAAAAGGGCGGCTGATTTCACAAAGCTCCCACTTTGTGGAAGTATGGGGAGGTTATATGTATGCAGCCTTATCCCCAAAGAGGTTGTTTAGGAACATAAATCATTACAAACAACAAAGCTATTTTATTAAGTACAAGAAATACTATAAGCATTAAAAACCAAGTGAGAATGCCACCCTGTTCACAAAAGGATAAAAAATAGACTCAAGTACATACATACAAATGGACTAAAATTCTATAGTGAAAATGCTAGACAATGAATTGAAAAGAATGTAGGGCATACTAAAATATATAAAAAGTACAGAAGAATGGCACCTTATCTTTCCCATTGAGATCAGCCTTCACAAGCTTTGAGTAGTATTCTGTGCTAACTTTTCCTTCCCTTACAGTTTCAACAACATCAATGAAAGCGACACGAAGAGCTTCATTTCTAAAAGCATAAAGAATTAAAAAATTAGATAAGGACTTTTAGATTTAAGCATCCAAATAATTAGGATAATCAACTAGTGATAACATACACATGAAACTGGATCCCCAGAATTGCTGAACTCACCTTTGCATAAGTAAAGCAATATCGGTAGCCTCTGGTTTTTGCTCCTCTTTCTGCTTACCATAAATTTGACATGTCACAACATATGTGAACTTAAGGTCTGCCTGAGCACGTGCCTCAGGGGATAAATCAAAGCCATGTGTATCAGTTACTTCATCACAACCAATTGCAGCCTCCAAATCTAGATTATAAACAGAATTTTTATTACTAGCATTGAAACATAGATAACAGTACGAAGGAGTTTATATGTTCTTACCTCCAGCTGTTGTCCTCTCCAGATAGGTTTGAAGCATAAGAGCTTTCCTATAATACATCATTCCACGAACTGTGCATTTGAAACAACAGAGCATAAAATTGCCATGAATAAAGAATGGGTACGTAAAGTTTTTCATGACAAACATTCAGAGGTTCAAATTCAAAGAGTCAAGCAGTGTTAAAAGTAATATTCATATCATGTTTATGGTCATTCAATTATATCTTTCCAACCTTTGTACATTAAAAATATATCTTCACAGAGTGACTTATAGTAGTTATTCTGGATCACAGTTCAAACCACCAACACTACAAAATGCGATATTGGTATAACACATTGCAGAGTGACCACTATACTGAAAATAGTAGCCACAATTAAAACGTTTAAAAATATAATGAAACTAACATAATTCATAATTATAATTTTAATAAAATTAAAACATATATGAGCATACTACAAAAGCAACATGATATTCAAATAAAATATAAACACATATAAAAAAGAGCAGCCTAGTGGAGTTAAAGAGAGCAGATTGTAATTATAAAAAATGGGCAATGTGTTAATAATTATATTTTAACTGTCATAAATACTTTTAATTATAGAAAGGATGTCATGTGGGGTGCAACCCATTTAAGGATGTCACGTGGGATGCAACCCATTTAACCATTTGAAGTGCAATGAATGCCAAGGCTAGGAACTCGCAATTGCAAGATATAGAGACAGGATGAACAAAAAAAGGAAGACTGCAAGATACGACTATAACCATAAAAATAAAAAAATTTGACTGTCATTCCTGCAAAACACAGGAAGCCATTCGAAACAGAGGAATGTGGATTTTCCCTGGGGGGAAGTGATTTGAGCAGAAAAGGGGTAGATGTTTTCATAGAATGCATCGGCTGCAGGAAATTGTCCAAAAAATAAGTAGGCTCTGAGTTCCAGCAGCTTCTATGGCTGTGGCACTGAAATATAATGATACTAGCTTCTGGTATTAGCAGAAGCCTGCTCTTCACTGCTCCATTGCAATTTACTCACTGCTACTGACTACTCAGGCTTGACTTGCTTTTGATGCTATAGTACTAGTAACAGAAAAACACAAAAGGAACAGAAGAAAATCAAGAAAAGCAGCAAAGATATTGATTAATAATACCTGTTCTAGCAAGTGTTTGTCCCCGATAAGAAGCCCAGAAACGCAGTTCAAGTATATCACTAGGACTATCATAAAGATCTGTGTCAAGTGCATTTTCGTCACGGCCGATTCGGGCAAGAAAGTTTTTCCACTCATCTGCAGTCAATTGCAGCCACCATCAATTAATGCATACTATATATACTAGCAGGCAAATGTAGCAGCTCCAGCTTGTTGAAGGAATAAAATAGATTATTTTATCAAGAGCTCTCAAAAGCATGCAAGCTTTCCAGATGTAACTAATTACTTGATTAAATAATATCCTTTGATTACTTTATGATATCTATACGCTCATCTTTATACCTTTATAAAGATAATATATGTCCTTATTTTTAAGTTTGCAATTGGGTATTTGCCATTGGAGTACTTTATAATGATCAAATGAAATAGTAGGTTAAATTTGATGACTCAATTTTAAACATTTTAAATTATAGGGGCCCAACTAATTTTTTAAAATTATATGGACTTGATCACAAACCTTCAAATCCCTTTAACTGGTTTCATTGTACCATTAGAGCACTAAAACAAACAATATGGATAAAATTAGAAACTATCTATTATCAGATCCAATTGGAAATAAAAAAAGAATTAATATGTACCCAAATACAAACTTTAAACATGTAAGGACTTAGACATATTCAAACATTCTGAAAAAGTGCTGGGGGATGCAGAACATTCAACCTAATTATGTTAAGGCAATCAAGTCATCCCTTCTTTAGGTTTTTAAGGAAATAAGTATTAAATTGGGCACAAGAAAAGTAAATAATCAAGCTTAGAAAAATGTAATTGGTCTGGCAGCAGGCAGAAATCAGGCCAGACCAATTGCTTTCAGGATGGCCTGCTCCTTTCTCACAAAGCAGACGGCGACCAGCCTGGCCTTATCTACTTTATTATAATGGCAACGAGGAGTAGTCTAACAAGTACTTAAACCATGCGGAACTTACTTCCCAACATGCCCTCTCCACAGAAACCTGTTGGACCAAGCTAAGGATTACCTTTAACCGGTGATTAAAGGGCATCTTTTGGTCAATAACAATCGGAAAGAAATTGGGCTCTAACTTTGAGAAGAGTAGCTCAACGGGACTCTCAGTTCCCAACATATTATATTTTTCTCCTCTCACCAAACCATACTCCAGAATGCAATAAGGTTGGCACAAGTTCAGCCCTGAAATAGTTGGACTTCCCCTGGTTGTGAAAGTAATTAGACTGGCCCACTTTTAGGCCTAAATGGCACAGGGCTGATTTCACCCTGAAAGTAATCCATATAGCTTGAGGAGAAATAT
Source organism: Lupinus angustifolius (assembly GCF_001865875.1). NCBI lineage: Eukaryota > Viridiplantae > Streptophyta > Magnoliopsida > Fabales > Fabaceae > Lupinus > Lupinus angustifolius. Next base: position 2,133,994 of record NC_032028.1, on the reverse strand, counting down.
TGCCAATCCAAATAGTTTAAAGTAACCCATACAGAATTAAGTAAGCCATTCAGTTGTAATGTGATATTGACTGAGCCAGGATGGAGTATAAAGTACTGTAACCACCTATAAAGTACTGTAACCACCTGGATATATCTTCTGAAGGTAGAACAGAATTGATATGCCATCTTCGTTTTTCTTTAAGAGTTCAGCCATGCTATAAAGCACAACCTCAGAATAATAAGGAGTGAAAACACTGCACATACAAACGAAATCATAAGCACAGAAGCAGTAAGTGTATTAATTTTTTCCAAGATACAAGATTTACCTGAAGGATAACATCTCTCGAATAGGTTTTGTAACAGGCATCTTCATAAAAAGCGAATTAGCGAAATACTCCAGCCTTCTCCTAGCCTCAAGATTTTTAGGAATACTCGAGGCAGACTCTTTGATAGTCAACAGTGAATGCAATCTTTTCACTTGAGCTTTCTGTGTATGCTCAATAGTTAGTAAATTCATACATGAGTATACTCACAACAGTACAGAAAAATATGATTACAGCATACCAAGTCTGTATTCTTGGGCCATTTCAACTTTGAGAACAAATGTCCTTCGTCCCTAGCTTTGGTCAGCAAATTCCATGTGTCATAATTCTCCCTGGATAAATAAGAAATCAACATTTATCTAACAGCTCAGTGAGCAGACTAGTTTAAAAAACAGTGTGAATCTATGACAAACCTCATATTTACAGAAAAAACATCATATCGTACAACATCATAAAGATCCTGAACAGCCCTAACTGCACCCCTTTCCAGTTCAGGTGTTTGAGCCTCTTTCTATAAGATGTCGAAACAATGAATAAGTTCAAATGTTAACTTTGCACTGTAAAAGGCACCAGATTGAGAATAGTATATTCATATGCAAATCCCAAATCTATATAAAATAACAAGAACAAACTAAGAAAATCGGCTACTCAGCCGGAAAATTTATTCCAGGGGACATTGTAAAACACATCCATAGCAAATAAGTTACTGCTAAATACAAAGGTCACCTATGTAAATTGCCCTGAAGCAACCAAGAGCATATGAGCAAATCCAAAAATTTATCACAACATATGTAGGGGGCAAGATATAGCCTTGAAGATGCAAGTTTTCTTCACCAACCAAAATACCTCAAAGAAACTAAACTAAAAAACCAGAGGACTACCAGTTCTCCAAAAGAAATAAAGAAAAAATTAAAAGGGGAATTGGATCGTGAGAGCAACCAAGATTGTTCTCGCAATAGAAAGAGCAATTCCCTTACAAATCCCAGATGCTGTAGCACTAAAAGAAACTAAAAGCCAGCTGTTAACAAAGAAGATGTGAAGCAAGAAAAAATGTGCAAGTGTTCAGCTATTAAGAATAAATGGTTAGCACCAGCCACGATAGCTCATATATGAATGAACTAAAATGTTAAATATGTCTAGAATGTTGGACACTTGACATTCTGTCAAACCATGTAGAGATTTTTCAATCATTCATGCTATCTGACCATCAATCCTCACATGATCTTTCTGCCATCAAGACTTCTGAATATATATAATTTGCCCACTGCAGTTCTCTGTAGTTTTTTCGTCCAATGCAAATGCAACTAATTTACTGCATCATCCACTAATGCACAAACTACTTCCATGCCAAACTATGAGAACAAAGCAAAGGAATGTTCTTATTAAATAATTCATCCTCCACGCCACCAACCATTCTCGCTAGTAGTTTCTCTTCAATCACTAACCTACTTTATTTTAATATAACCTCTTTACGTTTACAAATGACAAAGACCAGCCTGAACAAGAACCAACTATAGATGAAAACTATGTGAGGTCATCAAGATGAGGAGAACCTTTCTTTATTTTAATATAACCCCTTGTGTCGAAAGTCTTCCTAGTACTGAAGATTAAGTGGTGTATTTCTTCGATGATAAGACAAGGTTTTGATGTATCATTGTTTTGGTGTATTCCTGACATGTGTGAAAGAAGTATGACATCGCGAAGGAGGAATGAGTTAAGGAGTGTATAAAGTTGTTAAATACCATGCATTGCCTGCCTCATTCTTCGAGGTGTGTTTTAAATACCAGTTAGAATACTTCTCCCATTGCCAATTAGTTTTCATATGGAACCTTAACATAGTATCAGAGTCTCTATGACCAGGTAGTCAAGAGTTCCATCATTGTCATCACCATTCCTCTAAATCAAATAATGTTATTTTCAGCACAAAATATGGTAGACATGTGCATAGATCACACTTCAAGCCCAAAAGACCAATGAGTGAGCGGACATGTTAAATATATAGAAACATTCAACATGACTACCCCAAATAGTTTACACTCTTGGGAAAATTGATTCTTGATAGGTACAAAGTTGCTTTGAGGATTTCCTATGCAGACTTCCTCTCTTTGGTATTAAGTTTATCGTAGTAAGTACAATTTGCATCCAAATGGGTGGGACACTAACCTTGTGAGAGGAGGTACTAATGCTAGTCTTTGGAAATTCATTTCTGAGTTTACGTTTCTCTATCTTTGTGGTTTATGGTATGTATGGTATGACATCCAATTTTTAAATTTACAATAGGTTTGTCTGCCTCTTGCTAAACTTACAATTCATACATCTTATCTTACTTTAACTTATATGAAAGACATGCTTCTAAAGCTTGTATTCACAATTCTAACTGACTATTTAATCCCTCTTTCGATTCATCAATTAAAATAATATCGTCCACAAAAAATATGCATTGTGGCATCGGTTCTTGGATATGCTTATTAAGTACATCTAAGACCAATGTTAACATATATGAGCTCAATGTTGACCCTAGGTCAGGTGTAATCATGTAGAGTAATAGGAAAGTCTTATTGAGAGATCATCTTATATTCTCACACTGGTCAGGACCCCATCATACATATTCGTGCTTGCACAAATGTAGGCAACCCAAACTTATTTCTTCTTATAGAGTTTTTCGAAATACCTCTCTAGGAACCTTATCATAAGCTTTCTCTCCTTAAATCTCACAATAACACTACACAAGAAAGTCCCCTATAATTTCTTAATTAATAAATCAATAGCTTTAAAAGTGTGAAAAAATAAAGAATAAAGAAAATGACAAAGAAGATAAAAAGATACTAAACAGAAACATACTAGAGTTACAGAAAGGGCAAGAACGTAAAGGATTAGGCACAAACCAGAATTCCCATCAAAGCAATTACTCTTGATATCACAATATGCAACTTATTAAGTTGGAAATCCAAATGAATAGTCTTCTGTGTGACACATGCATTAATATCATCATATATTCTCTCAACCCTGGTATAAAGACCGCAATTGCAAACAAGCAAGAAATCAAAACGTCAACATCAAATAGAAGGAACATTGTTCAATGCAATTCAGTATTACAACTGATACTTACCACATTCTTCCCACTTCATCTAGTATTTCAGTCAAAATGTGTTGAATAGCATAGAAGCATTCCTGAACAGCATATTTCATATATTCATCTCTTGAAATCCTATCCCAAAGCTCATCTTGAGTATCTCTACTCTCAGCAGCAATATCCTTAGCTAAAAATATCTTCATAATAATGATGCAAAAAAACTAATCAATGGACTTATCTTAACAAGGAGATATAAGACCGTGATCCTATATATCAAGCAAAACCAGCAAAAACTTCATGGAAAAAAGAGCAAAGCCAGCAAAAATATATATGCAAAATATTCTCTAAGATGCATATTATTTTGTAAATAATAATGGTTATCAGAATTATCCCATTCTAAATTTGAATTGCACAATTTGATTAGCTTCGCAAGGGCAGCAAATGATCTCATCAAATACAAATCTGATAGGGCATGAATTGATGCTAGAATTTTAGGACAACTCGAGTAACTATTTCCATGACAATTACACCTGCCAGATTATGTTCACACAAGACACAGTCCTGTCTGAACCAAATGAGGAACTCGGGATTTACCTTTTTAAATTTTATTGGATTGTCAACAACAGCCAAAACATGATCAATGGCTTATAGGGTGATATATGTCAATTGACCCAGTTTTATCTGTATTCAACTACTTGAGGCAGAGCAGAGAAGAATCAAAGGAAAATATCTATAAAGTAGGAAAATAATAATGAGTGAGCTCTATCTTAGGAAACTAAAAACTAGTTTCCAAGTTTCAAGATATTCACATCCTCACAGAATATCTACAATAATTTAGAGAGATAAACCCAATTAATATCGTTAGAAGCTAATGTCAATTTTTTATACAGAATATTATAATGAAGTCATTGCAACAAGCATTTAAGAAAATTATATGACATCCTAACCCAAGTTCAACAAATTGTCTTTTTAGGTCATTTAGTTATTTTAGAATTTTGACACAATTAAAAAAAAACTTACTCTGGGGAGTTGCAGACTGTAAAATTTAAACAACTTCTGTGTTAATTCAATACTCATAAATGACATTCTAATTCACAATTTGAAAGTCATGTTTAAAACATCTTCATTACCTTGCTTGCAAGAAGAAACAGTGGCCATTGAACCAAACGAAGATCCCCAGAATTTCTTGGCATTAAAAGCAACTCCAGTTCACTGCAAGCAAGGAAAACATGACCACCCAGGTAAATTATAAGAAAGAAAGAAAGAAACAGAAAGAGAAAAATTATAGAAGTTTCCATGACTAACAAGTTAGTTATATAATCTTCCTCCCTTAGATTTCTTATGATCTCATTCCAAACAGGCGAAAACTGAGCAGCATCAAACTTATTCTTCTCCACAGGCTTCAGATGAAGGAAAATGGATAATCAAAAAATTCTCAACATAAGAACGATTCAACCAACAAGAGAGTACTTTGCTTTGAGATCATTCGTCAATGTAATATATATAACTTTCTGATCAATATATATAAATTTGTTCATTGCAAGCCAGTACAAAGTTAATATGACGATGTTCGTATTCAGAAAACATAAGTAATTCTTTGTTTTCCCTGGAAAAAATGGCTGACCTGAATAGCCGATGGTTGGGAGCTCCTGAAAAGATGTCGAGATTGAGATAGATTATGAGGGGATATAAACTACCAAAGCAAATCACCGAGAAAAAGTTAAAAGAACGGCAATTAATTTTTTTTCGTTATCATGTTAGTCCCACCATTAATTTTTTTCCTCATGTGTCACTTTCTTGTCTTGCCACATGTCTAAGTGCGCCAAGTGTTTCATTCTAGTCATGCAATGTTAGCAAAAATATAACAAAGGGACTATCATGTGAGCAAAAACAAAATTGAGGTACCAAATTGATAAAAACAAATAAGTTATGGATCAAAATAACAGTTTTGCCAAAAAAGAATTGAGGGTACTTCAGAGATAGCTACTATAGAGAAAGGACACACACAGACATCTATCATCCAACTACAGAATGAAAAACAGAAAAACAGCACACATCACAAGTAGTACTACCTGCTGGGTAGAGGAATGTGCAGGGTGTCCATAAAAGCTCCAGGAAACTGCTCAAAAAGCCTGTGTAGAGCTTCTAGTGACCTAATCTGGTAACAATATACAGACAAGAGAAAAAAGGTTTCACAACCAACGTACAGCAACCAATAGTAACTCAGCGAAGTACCAAAAGGTTTCCCAGTGACTAACTTCAACTACTAGAAAAAAGACTGCATACCTCTCCCAGATGAGCTCTAGCCCCAAGGAAGAATCCCCAAACAGCCGATACAAGTGTGTAAAACACATAAATATCAAGAAGATAGATCTGGGAAAATCGGAATCACCAAGTTGGGAAACAATCAACCAAAACACACAAAACTAGGAAGAAAAGGGAGAGAAAAAAAATATAATGATTGCAAATTAAGGAATAGGGGAACAAATTTTAAAGAAATATCTGCATAACAATTAGCTTAGTTAGCTAGGCTTTAAGTATCAGTTAAGTATCAGTTAGCATTGTAAGCTGTAAGCCAGCTGTAAGATAGATACAATTAGCTTAGTTAGCTAGGCTTTGGATCTACATTAGAAATGTTAGTCACTCAATGGCAACAAAATGACTACTCAATAAGAAGCAATAATCATTTGCAAATATAGAACTTAATTTGAAACTGTTAGTAAACTAGTGAAAATTAATGATTATTGACTACTCAATATAAAGCAATAGCAATTCAAAAAAGTCCTTGATTACACATTAATATCACAAATATTTGTTGCTCATTAAAGGTCCTTGATTAGGTTAACTTATTTGGTTTTTAAAATAGCATTTATTCCAACCTTCTCAAGAAAGAGCTCTTGGAAGAAAAGGCTTTTTTAATGCAAAATCAAATATTCTATATAAGCAAGCATAAGATAAGAGCAACACCGTTTCAGCAAAACATCCAAAGAGCATTACCAAGCAATGTTTGTTGGGAAAACAATTCCCAGCAAAATATTACTCAACTAACATCCATGCCAGTTGACATGTAACTGAAGTACCTCTTGGAAGACAATATTTTCCAAGACAAAAATTATAAAAAGAGAAGGCAAAACTATAAGTCAGAAGTCCTGGAGATAAAATTCGCAGTGGCAAAGTTATCCGCGGATCCATTATCCATCCAAATCCCATACAAATTAAGCTCATCAAATCCATCCATTTTAGTTAATGGATAGGATCCGATGGATAATTTTAACAGTGGACGGATTTGAATCCAACCTACATATCCTATGGATATCCACTTACCAATCCATTTGGATGGATATCCAATTATTCTTTAAAAACATTCCACTAAAAAGTGATTTTTTAAAAGTGCTTAAGGAGACTCTTTGAAGAAAAAATGTGATTTTGGAGTCAATTTAAAAATAAAATAAGAATTCGAATGGATTGGATTCCAACCCATTAAAATGAATTAATGGATGAATTGAGATCCAGTCCATCCATTGGCCACCCCTAGATAAAATATCCTCCTGATTGACATTATTTGAAGAAATGCAATCACACTCCATTTCCAACCTTATGAAGAGATCAAATGAAACTTAATCCAAAAATGTGAAAAGTAAAAAGAGAAGCAATGCGCTTACAGCAAACACTGGACCCCATAAGCTAGCTACTGTCAAGGCGTTATAATTATCTGCAAGTAAAAGCACCTCAAATAACCAATAGTATCAAACTACGAAATTGCAAAGGCATAACCATAAAAGTAATCAGACCAGAACTTACTTTTTGAGACAAAATCATGCCAAGAGTATTCAATAGCAGTCTCTTTTATTATATCCCTTGTTGGATTCACCAGGGGCTTGATCTACAAACCACAATAGTAAAGCAGCAAACATATATAGATATAAGCATACAAGTATGTGTATATTTTCACTTTCATGCACAAACACATGAGAACAAATAGATCTGCTCTCCCATATGTGTGCATACAACCAAAGATAAAGTTATGAATGTATCACTAACCTGAAGAAAGTAAGCAAACGAAAATTTTCCACTCAAAATAAAAAGCCAAAACAGCATATACCTGGAAAAGGAGCAAGGTATTAACCTAATTTTTCCAACCAGCTAACAACTTCAGCTCCTTCACAAATCAGTTATAGAACATACAGCGCTTATACGCCATCAATCTCTCTTTTAGGAACATTTGTACAAAAAATATTATTTAAAATGTAGAGGCTAGAAAGCAGGGGGAAACAAACTAATTTTCCACATGTGTCTAAAAGTTTTTTAAAAAAGGAAAGAGATCCAGTGTTTACGTTAAGAAATCGGTACTCCTTTCATACATTCCTAGTCCAACGTAATGTTGTTCCTTCACCAGTCAACACAAAGAAAATGAAAAAAAGTCAACATAACTCCACAAATGGAAATACCAAATAAGATGACCCAATATAATTATAATAATTTATACAACTTCAGACAAACACCTGGTGCAACCACTTCAAAAAGCGAATTAAAGACCAATGATCACATTGATTTGATAGACTATGACATGCCGGTATCCACATGAAGAAACTAATGAAAATTTGGATACCAGCATAAGCCCCTATGACAATTACATACACTCTGAAAAGAATGGAATTAGCATTGCTATTATCTTCCTGGAGAACTTTCCTGCAGTCAGGCACAACCAGTTACGAAAGTAAAATCATTTTATGCAAGCTAAAAAAATATCAAAAGAACAAGGCGTTCAGAATTAGGAGTATATAAAATTATCATAATTGAAGCAATGCATACACATAAAGGAAAGTTATGACAACTGAAGCAATGCTAAACCACAGAAATCGAAGAATAATTCGAGAGACAGCTAAGCGACGCGTTGTTGAATATGCACCATACATCATGAGAATGTCAAGAACACCTAAAAAAGAAATGAAATCATGAGTTTACACAGGGTGGAGGAAAGAAAATATAATACTCGCAACACTTTTGTTGTCTTTTAAGATATTCACCAAAAAAGACAAATTATTCATATAAAGCAAAAGATATGGTAAATTCACAACAGAAATACATACTCTCAATGAACTTCATAACAACATATGTTGGACCAAGACTAAGAAGCTCCCGCAAAGTCTTGGCATTAAGATTTCCATTATTGAAAGCAATAATGGAAAGACCCTGATAATTTAGAATAAAATTAAGATGCAAAAATAAATGTTGAATGAACCATGAAACTGAATACCATATTACCAATTAAGAGTAAACGAATAGGAATATGAAGGAGAAAAGAAAAGTTCAACGCCAAAAATAGTAAATGAGGAGCAAGGATTTGCCAAAGGTCACGATTACAGAAAATAAAAAAACATGTATAAACCTGAAACATCATGAAAAGAAATATCCACAGTCGGTGGAAGCTATGATAGAGATGGAAAAAACTTCGATGCTCCACAAAAGATGTTTTCCCCCGATGCTGCCTGGCAGATGCAAGCATTTTCTGCATTGAACACAATAATAAATAAATCGTCATGGAAGTCAAGCTAACAGTATAAAATCAGGACACTCATCAGCTTATTAACAACAATGGAAGATACAAAGCTACAACACCTATGTGTTCTACCATACGTATATGTTAAGCTACTATCAGAACCAATCTAAAAATCTTACTTTAAGACCCTCACTGATACCTGTTTCCATAACCACATATCATGAATCATTTATTCTTTCAACACAATAATTCAAGCCCGGGAAATCAACATTCCAATGCTGTTGTGCATCAATTTTGATGTCACAGATCCTCACTTACACTCTTACATCAGCCTGGTTTTAGAATGATGTGCACTACAAGCAGACAACCTTTTAAAGTAATAAATCTACCTGTCTTTTAACGCTGCTATAACCTATATCAGTACTCAAGATCCAAGACAGAAATGCTATGAAAACCAACAGCAACATGTAACGAGAAGAGAATCTAACATAATTACACACCACACAAACCTTTGATCTGGGCTGTGGCTTATGGAAAAATGAAGAACTTGTGCGCCATGGCCAACTAAGCTCAAAGCAATGGAGTGACCTAGAAAAATGAAGGGTTGGACTTCTGCCGAAGTAACAATTGAAACAATCAGAAATGGTCATCAAAGAAAGTTTACCAGAAATATTCATTAAAATCATCATAGTTTCTCCAGGATGAATGAGGTGCCTTCCCATTATCATTGCTCGCAGCTTCCTGAAAGTCCAAGTAAAAGAGTAATGAATTCGTAATATTGAACAAAAAGGATTGACCCTGAGTTCAAAAAAAATGCAGTTAAAAAACAACCAAAGCTGAACATGTGCTTATCATTTACTTTAGATATACAAAGCAAATTTCACCTAAGTTTTCAGAACACTATTATAATATATAATATTACAAAAAAATTGCTAAACTCACTGTAGCAACAATGTCATAGAGTGGAAAGATAACTTGATCAAGGAATGAGATATCAGTCCCATTTTCAGAAGTGCAACTTTCAGCAGGCTGTGCAATCTGCTGCCTTATGATTTCTTCCATCTCTCTTGCCATCTGCATATAACATTTACAAGCCATCAGTCTAGGAGAGGAAAAGGGGGGAGGGGGGGTAAGGATCATAATGTTTTTCGAGGGGGGACAAGGATCATCTAAAGTGAGAAAGTGTATATCCACCATTAAGATTTAACAGGTGGAAATAACAATTCAATTTAGAGGTGATAATCAAAGGTAGCTGCACCCTTGATTGCTCACTTCAAAGTAGTTTTGCCCATGTTTTTTTCGGAGGGGGTGCGAACACAAGACATGAATTAAAGAGTTTTATAAAAGGAACTTCTGGATAAAAAATAAACAAAAATAATTGCACTCTACCATATAGCAAGAAGAAGACTGGTAAAAAAAAAAAGCTTGTGATTTAACTAATCCAATAATAATTTATTTCTTAAAGGTTGCCTCTTTGTTTGCAATAGTTCCCAACTTCAGATGTAACAACGACGACTATTACATTTAAATAGTGTAGACAGCTTAATGAATATAGGAAATATGGGATTCCTAACATCTTTTCACTAGATGCTTAATTGAACCCTTTAATTTAATAAGAGCCTATCAGATAGCAATGTCTGTCAATTAACAGCCAAACAGAACAAATCAAAAAACTGTCTAAGACTCGGTTCAAAAAATTAGCTTACGTGATGGAATATGTAGCACAAGCATTCTGGCAGAAACCTGATATTTGCAGCTTCACCCCATATTAAGAAATATAAAGAAACATATAGCAATTTCTTCTCTTTACTAACAGCCTCCAAACTACATAAACCATTATAGCTCCATTAATTCAGCAATTATACACGACTAAAGATCATTTGATATTAAAACAAAATATCGATAGCATTAGTACCTGCTCCAAACAGGCTGAATATTTAAGTAGTTACACCATTTTATGTAATTTTCGAGGGGCTTGAGGAATGTTTTCTGCACAGCTGCTTCATCCAATTTCTGGAAACAAGTCCAGTAGAAAGTAAGAAGCAAAAAAAAGAAAATAAATGTGAAGCATGACTCACATGACTCCTAATCTTTACGGCATGTATTCTATTCCATAATGTGATTTTTCGGAAGCAAGAAATTTCACTCTGTGGATCGATTTGAAAGTGTAAATTTCAGGTCTACCATTTTGACAGTGGAGCTAAGCAATAGAAATACAGAATTTTCCGTAGATAGCATTGCTTGAAACAACTGCCCATGTATTCATATACTCAATGTATGTACCATTTTTCACACTTTCTAACCAGATGTTGCTTTATATAAAAAACACTACATAAAATTGGTAACAAAAAAAGTAACATCATTAACATATAAGCCATAATACAACTACTACATGCTAATTTCTAGATGCCAGAAATCTTTTTCTCCTAATATTTGTATTAACCATTATGCACAGGTGTATTGTATAGAATAATGCATTCAAATGATGCATAGCACTCCTATGGCTGGCTATTATGATTTGAGTATTAAAAGAAGAGAGTGAGAAGAAGATGAAAGTGGGTCAGGGACAGAAATTGAGTAACTGAGTTTGTGTTATGAATATTATCAGATCAGAAAATCTCAGATCTTGGGGAATTTATACATTTAGAACTGTAGCTGTAAGTGACAGCTGGCAACTAGCTATAACAGTTACATAATGACCAGTAACAAAATACGCTAACAGCTAAGTACATATTCTAACAGAGTTTACAATACACTAATGCTAGCATACTTGTAAAAAGTACATATTTGGTGTGGATACCTGGGCACACACAAGACATGGATGGCAAACAAAATATCCTCCTAACTCCTAAAGTCCTAAATTGACAAAAAGCATAAAGCATATAGCAGAACACACATTAATTGACACCATTCAATAGACCATCGAGCTGAGCAATGAGCACCGCCAAAATGCTGAGAAGAAAACTCTTATCAGTCAGACTTCTGCATATTCATTTCAGTATTCAGCACCTCATTGCACACATCCCCACTATCAAACACTAGCTATAAATGAACATTTTTGCTTCAGCCTACGGTATAATACCCCGTTTCCTAATCCAACCCACCACAACTTTTAGAATTATAACTACTTTGTTTTACTCATTTCACTCAGCATATAGGAAAATAAAGATCTCAAATTTTCAATGCAATAGTACAAAATTCCTGACATCCTCTAAAACAACTAAAGACTTACAGGGTCAGTTTCATCTGGAATTCCAAGCCGAGATTGCTCATTTGCAAGCATGTGAACTATGTGTTCACGCTGATTAGCTACATTATCTTTCTGGCAACAACTTATCATTATTAGATGCGGGAGAAAAATGACTTGGCAATAATACCAACACATCAAACATATTTCATTCATAATACAAGACTAAATAAATCTGCCAAAAAAATATTATTTATTTAAAACAATTAAGAGAAAGAACAAAAAATAAGAAAACCAACAAAGAATCAAAATTGTCAATTGTGAAAATCTCTAGTTGAATTAAGTGTTTTCCCAGCCTGAACAAAATCATTGCTTCAGCAGTTTCTCAATTTTGGCACCAAGTGATTCAGAATGGGAACAATGAATCACAGCCCATGTGATGATGTATCGATATAAGTTTACGGTTACTGTTCTAATTACCAATAATGTAATACCTACAGGCTACAGTTAGTATCAACTTTTTCTGTTAAGTGATTGCTAGTCCCTGTTAGTTGTTAACAGTAGATATAAGTATATAACTATTTCTCTAGCTGTCACATTACACTTTCACAGTAACAGTTTTATCACTTAAAATGAATCACTGTCTTCCCAGCTGTGCTTCTATCAGTTTCTTCCTCTTATTTTCTATTGTTTTCCTATGCTTCATTTCTGTTAGAATATCTAGCAATCTCATGATACTTTGTTGTATCTTAAAATTGGTTAGTCAATCATGTTACAATCAATTATGCCATTATGGGTAATCTTGTGTAATTTTGAATCGCCTCATCGCATATCGTATTCATATCAATCTTCTATTAGTTTGATTCTCTATTTTCTCTCCACCTTCATCCCTGCCTATACCCTTCCAATTCAACAATTTCGTTTTCTTATGTACATAGGAATCTGATGGTTCATTTCTTGAAGGCTTTTTTACTCTAATATCATCTCTCTAAATAACATAATTTTCCCATTAGAAACCTTTATTCTATTCAGTAACTTAAGTGATACAGAGAACTCCAGTCCCTTTTGAACATCATTTTGGTTATCTCTCAGCCAATTCAACCCGGAGAGTTTGAGTTTGCAATGTTTTGGAGAGCCCAACCATCAAAAGCACCTTGTTCACAAAGCCATTTCAAGTCCGAAACTCTAAAAACACATTTTTTGGACAAATGTACTTAAAAGGACTAACAAACTACTTGTTGCAGATTTGGAGAGCTCAACTGTTCTTGACAAGGTTTTAATAAAAACACAGGCTAAGTGTCCAATTTATATGGTCCTTTGGTATGAGGGTCTCTGCTAGACCAAGAAATGTGATGTAAAAGAGGAAGGGTAGAAAAGGATGCAGTTGTTTCGGCCAAGGGTACAGTAACAGCAGGGTGGGAAACATTCAAGCTATTTACCTGCGGCATAACAATATGCCTATGTGGCAGTGGGAACTGGGTGAGAAGGAAAATTTAGCTGGGGTGAGCGGGGACAAACGAGAATAGGAGAGTGAAGCTAGGCAGTTGTTGAGTGGGGCAGGGGGCCTTTGAGCCGGGAGGTTACAGGGATCTCGATGGCCTGTGGTATCTATTTTCTCTTTTCTGTTTATTCTGTTTCTCTGGTACTAACAGACTCCCCTAAAAGCTGATCTTTATGGCTTCTCTTTGGTGTTCTCACACTCACAGCTGATCATAGAATGGTGCTATCTACCATATACAGAAAGATAATGGACGGCCTTGCTGCATTAATGGTTTTCTTGTTTTCGGTAGTGTAAATGTTTTGCTAATTTTGGTAATCACAGAAAGAAATTGAATACAGAAAAGATATTCAGCTTAAACTGAAAGAATGAAAGGATTTTTGGATGCAATTTTCTTCACCAAATTAAAAAATTACAAGAAATCACAAGCTGGTAAGTTAATCACTAGTTATTTTCATTGGCATCCCTAAATTTCTTTCTCTCTCTCTCTCTAAGTGTGCATGCATGCATGCCAAGGAAAAGGAAAGTGCAGTTGGTTTTCTACATACAAATGCCCAGATGATGCCAAAATTAGCCCACTAACACTAAACTTTTCTAATAAATATGACAATTTGGTTTCACTGCATATCACTATAAAAACAAATCAGTTCAATAACAGGAAAGAGTGATGCAAGATTGAAAGGACCGCATCAATCTTGGCCTGACATACAGACCTGAAATCCAAAAGTATACTGCAAAAAATCAAGAATGTCAGGATTCCTTGTAGGAGAAATGAAATAGCCTGTAGGCAACTCCGGTAAGCCACTAAAATACTTCAAAGCCGAAACTGCTGCTTGCACCTAACAATAAATGTCTTTAGGTAATAAACAGACATGCTCATACAAAAACTTGAGATCTAAAACAAAGAAACTAAATAACCTCAGGGAACAAAACAATAGCATTTGTAGAAGAAGGAGCATCTAAGGGGATAATGTTGTAAGCAATCAGGTCCTCTGTCAATGCAGAATCTGATTCCAATACCCGCTTGAGCTGCAAAAAAAGGAAAACAGTTGAAGGGATGCACAGATACAGAAATTATTAGACTTTGACTGTAAGAGCCATGTGGTGGAGTGCAAAGCATTAAACAACCTTCCCAGTTATGACTCACGTCAATCTTTTTAACTTTGAAACCATTCCAGCCCACAACTCATAGATATAATTATTTAAAAATAAAATAAGAAAAACTGTAAATAATCCAAACAGAACTTCATCAATATTTTACGGTGCTAATCCCTCAGGAGTACTCCACCTGAAACGATACACTGATACAGCAAAATTGACTTCTTTCACTAGAGCACTTCTCTCCATCAAACATCTTTTAACCATGTAGTAATGGAAGGCTAGCACCTCAAACACTTAGGTGACCTTGCATATTTACATGTGCCTTTTATTTATCCCAATGTAATAATAAATGATTCATTGGTGCAAGAATGACTTAGCACTTATTCAATGCTAAATGCTTTCATGTTACACTGCTTAATGCTGACCAACTTAACACCACACCAAAACCCAACTGAAACTCAGTTTCATCACAGTAAAAATGATCAACGATTCCCTTCTGTGATACAGCAACATATCTGTTTTTCAAAGAGTCAAAGTAGTTCATGGAAAAGGAAAATAATAAATAAGAAGTCTCCAAACTAGTCCTGGCCTCTTTCACACAGGTATTATTAGTTCCTCTAAAGTATTTTTACCACACATTTCTCCATATTTTCCCTCTTCGTTTACATATATAAAAAGGAACATCAAAAAATCATCCAAACAAAAAATAAAGCATTAGAGAAAAACACCTCTGCTTAGAACTGCAAACAAACCCCCCTTTGCAGAATAGACAACAAAGCTCCCTTAAAATACAATTAAGCTAGAAAACTAAGGCTGAAATCAAGTTCTCTTCACTATTCTCTTCTCTGTGTTGTGTTTGATGTATATAAAGGAACAACTGAAACTAAACAGTACATCATAGATTGTTGAGTCAACAGATAATTTTTGTGTTCTTACCTATTTGATGACTAATGCATGGAACTACAAATTTTGTTATCAACTATTTAATATGCACAAGTACTTGGACAGAATAACACAAGTTTATTGAAATAAATTTTATGTTGAGTACAGTTCATTTTGAACTACTAAAAAGGCAAATTAATATTTGATCGTTTTTATTATATTTTAGCATTTAATAGTCAATTATACTGACAAAGTAATCTATATATGCAATTCATTTTCTCAAGATTCTATGAGTAGATTATTGAAATAAGCTGAAAATAGATTATAGGAAGATCATAAACTATTTTCAAAAGTTGTTCTAATTAGCCTAATATAGTGTTCTGTCACAAGCTGCTTTTTGTCTAGTAGAAAGCATCATTCGGTTCAATAATATATTTAAAGGCACCAAGAACCCAACCTCGTCTGGGATTTCCTTGGTCAGCTGCTCAAGAACTGTTCCTAAAACCTTTAAGGTAGCAAAAACCCTTTTCCTCTTCACAGTCTTGCGTTCCAACCTGTGTTAAGCATAAAAAACTTAATGTGAAAAGGAATAAGACAGTTGAGACAATAAAAACATGCATAAATTAAAAGCCATACTAGACATTACAGATTATTTAAGAAGTCCATGAACAGAGCTTACGAACTGAATAATTATTTTGAACAAACAACGAAATGTTCTCCACAGGGAAGAAGGAATAAAAGCGGAACTTCTGGGAATTATCCCAAACTCAAGAGAGTAGGGTTCCAAAAGCTCCCACGGTTCCAGAATCAAAACAAGGAATGATACAAAAGAAGACACCTTGATTCCTTTCTGACGAACATGTTTTTCTGATAGAGTGGGTCCTGCTTATTTAGATAGGGAGGAGCAGGATTAGCATCTTGCGTCCTGGCTACCTCAGTCGCTGTCAGAATCAGTTCAACCACGGGTTATTGGTTCCAAGCACGTGTGGTAAATATGGGAGTAGTTACACCAGCTCTATCACTCATTGACCAAAGCTTTTGGAATCTGAGCTTCGTAACACAAAGAAAGGTACTCAAACAATTTCTGAGTATATTTTACGCATTAAAACCCAAGTTAATTTGCTATCTTCGATTTATAGCTTATTGCAAAGGTAGCTCACAACTCAGTGTCATTCAGTTAGAATATTCTTTGTACAAATAGCATATTCAGATAGTTACCTTAGCTTAACTTTTCTAATACTCTTCTGAATGGTTACACATCTCTCTCTACTTCAGTATCTAATACAGCCTCTAAGTAGTGAAACAAATGAAGTCTCCGACTGAATAGCACATAACACATATATACAGAGGAAAAGAGAGCTTTATGGGGCCAACAAACCAGCAACAAGTCATTAGTGTGAATCCTATTGAGGATTGTTGTCCAAGCAAAAGACCTGACCTTAGATGGAGCTTTGGGTTTCCAAATTGATTTGTCAAGAACAAATCTTCCCTTTGTAGGAGAATGGGTGAGAGAAGATAAGACTTGCATGAAAAATACCATGAGAATCCAGGTTACAATTCTCTTGATTTCAAGAAAAGGGGACAGAACCAAGCAAAGCAAAACGGGACTGAAGTTCACTATTTTTCCCAATTGTTCAAATTTCTGGAAAAAATGGAAATTAATAATTAGAATTATAAACTAAAAAGAAGTTTGTATGGGAGAAACGTACACAACATAAAGCCAGAATAGACCAGCAAAAACTTCAGAAAGAGGAACATTTCCCACACAAGGGTCCACCCAAAGCCAATTTTTTTAGCCATCCCCCAAATCGGGAAAAACATATGGCATAAAAGAAGGTTACCCTTCTGGAAAAATATTCAGAGGACTCCCATGAATCACTCGATCTTAGACACAGATATCAGAGATTATGTCATTCAGTATAGAGCAGTTAGATCTGATAACTTTAACCACCTAACAGTATCCTAACGATAACTGTAACTACTTAACAGGGCTAAGAGAATGTTACTATACTAAACTATCTCTAATTCTAACATTCCCCCTCAAACTAGAGGTGGTACTATGAATACATACTAGCCATGAAGAGAGAGAATATAGTTTCTGAAGCTACTTCTTTCCAAAATAACAAAAAGCACTGTTGTGTCACACAGGTCCAGTGTACTAATCACACTATTGTAAAAGATCTGGGATCCATGGGTTCCAGAAAGAATAACATGTTAGCTTTAAAAGAAAATGATACTCTTCTGGGGCAATAGTAAAGGCATATACCTCACAATCTACCTCATTGTGCCATTAAGAGATCAAAGCAAATATATTTTCAACAGAGCAGCTGTTTGGATGCCAAAACAGAAATTTCCCTCGAACAACCTTTAAGTGTTCATATCACAGGTGTACCTTATGCTCCAGTTTCGTCCATATGAATAAGATACGGATTTGTAGCATTCTTGATACTAAATCATAATAACTAAAAAATTAAACACAATATATCACAACAATGTACTGCGAACAAGAACGAGCAAGGCATCTCTATACCATTAGGAGGGGGATTTCCACAGAAAACAAAACAATCAACACGAAAAGATAATGCAACAGCACAACAAGAACTGAAGAATGAAAGAACAACCATTGCGTTCTTGCACTCTAGAACTCGGATCCAGGGCAGGTAATGCCCCAAGGGGAGGGGAAAAGAGGAAGCATGGGATTTATTTAAATGGGTGTTGCACCCATTTACTCAGTCAAAAATACATACTCGCCAAGAATCTCCCGGCTGAAAGCACCAGATTCCCTCAACTTCGTTTCTTCCTCACGTAACTTGTCAGCATTATTATTGTCTCTATAAAGCTTGTAGAACTCTTGTAATCGGGCAATATCCTGACTTCTATCTATGGTTCCAACTTCTCTTTTAGCCAGCTTTTGCTGAAAATATAAACAAAGGACATAGATTAAATGAATAATAACAGTTCAATAAAATAATGTATTGCTAAAATATGAGGCAATAACTGTATTTCACCATTTTAAAACTATGTTTGAGTTACAATTAAGTAAGAATCAAATCCAAATCTGTCTATAATAGTTCGGGGAAGGATTTCAGTCATTTTCTCAAGAACTTATTTTGAGGAAAATCATACTAGAAATATACACCTTAATGACAGACAGCAGACCAGTCTTGAATTGTAAAACACCTCGGCCTTCACTGTTAGGGTCCAAATTTTGAGATAATGAATAGGCATGCTCACATACTGCGAGAAAAAAGAATCATTTAGAACAAATATAAGGTATCTAGGGGATTTCAACATCAAGGTTCTCAAAGAAAAATGTCTTCCCACAAAAGCACACATTTCTCACCATCTAACACTTTCCTATCAATCACTGTGGAAGAAAGCTGAGAGATAATCCTAAAATACATGCAGAAGCTGGTTTGCGGTTCATGGCCATTATATCAAGTGCCTCAGAGGAAGCTAACTTAAAATGAGCAAGGTACGAAGACCTTATAATAGCTGAATTTGAGTATTTCCATAAAGAATGAGCGGACAAAACACATGAAATAGAAGTATTCGTAGTGGAACATATAAAATAGAAACAGGGATAATCAAACAGAACATACCCACATTGTTACCAATTGTATAAAACAAAACTAGTCATCAATTGTTCCACTTCCACAGTGAACCACGACCAATGAAACTTCAAGGAAGTCATTTCAAACTACCAAGTTTTCAAATCTGCAATACCTAAGAAACCTTTTGGTTAGGTTAAATGGGATTACTTTGAAAAGGCTCTTGACATAAGGGTTTGGAACAAAAGGATTAGACCACTAGTTTCATTCGCATTCCATAATAGTACTCAACAAGCTTTGGCTTTTTCGAGGATTTGGAGGCAAACATTCTTTACTTAAGAGGCTTTTCCTCACCGTTGGAAAACAGAAGGAAAAAACAAATCCTTGGAGTCAAATGGAACCTTAGCTATACACCAAAAAGTCTAATCTGAATTTATTTATTTCATTTTCAGTCAATTAATTGAGAAATATGTAATTTTCTTTTCCTTTACTTTTTTCACGGTATGTCAATATAAACGCCCTTTAAGCAGACAAAACATTCAATGATAAATAGCCCATCCTTATGTACAATTAAAAGTTTAAAACAGGCGTCAGAATTAAAATCAGAAATATAAAAAAAATTCATGAGGAATACGAAGCACGTAGTGAAGAACATACATATCCTAGAGATATTGGGATCCTCATCTTGAATTCCATCTGCGACTCTTAAAATTTCATCAATATCCCTATTTTTTGCAAGTGCGGATGGTACATTTCCAACAATTCCACCAACAGGGTGCGCATATGCATCACCACCGGTCCTTGCCTTCCTCAATGCAGCACGGACTAGCCGTTCCCAGAGTTTCTCAACTTGAGACATTTTCTATAATCATAAAGTAAAATCAAACAATTGAATAATTTAGAAAACAAAATCTAAAACCATTAGCATATGTACAAATTGGAATAGCGAGCTACAGGAACTTGAGGCAACATAAAGAAGTTGAAAATATTTGTAACAGCGAGCTACAGGAACTGACTGGCTTACATTATAGGAATTAAATTTTCTAAGATGCCTCTCTGGAAAAATAAACAAAGTCAAATATGAGCTCTTAGTTGAACAGGATAAATCAAACAGAAGATCTCTTAAACATTTCAAAAATGTTGACAATGCTAACCTCCACGCAGACACTATATACAGTACATGTATACGTCAATGGAATTAAAAAAAAAGTTAAGAACAGCAGTCAAATTGTTAATATTGCAGTACAGGGTAACAAGATTCGAGAATTCATATTGACTTGAAGAATTCATTTTTTTCGAAAAAATATTCAAGAATTCATCCTTATCGAAAAAAAGATTCAAGAATTCATATTGACATGAAGAATTCATCCTTATCGATAAAAAGATTCAAGAATTCATCCTTATCGGAAAAAAGATTCAAGAATTCCTATTGACTTCAAGAATTCATCCTTATCGGGAAAAAGATTCAAGAATTCATATTGACTTCAAGAATTCATCCTTATCGGAAAAAAGATTCAAGAATTCATATTGACTTCAACACAATTACTACAATACAGAAACACTCAAGCATTTACAGTAACGGTACCTCTACCTATTTACCTCAAAAGTTCATAACAACGTGAAGTGATGAGAAGTTTTGTTGAATAAAGTATATCCACTTCAACCTTTGCTTTTCAGCAACAAATTCAGAAGCACCAGTACGAAATCCACTGCAATACAAAATTTCTTCCAATGTTAACAAAAAAACTCAAAAAATGCAACAGCAAACTCTGTAACTGTATAAAAAGAAAGAAATAAACATGAGATCATGTAATTTAAACTAAATTGATCCTCCGTAATAAAAATAATAACACGGAATAGAAAAACATCAATGTAGCTAAAATTCTACGAAAGTAAGCATAAGGAAATGGAAAAAAAACAAGCTAAGGGAAAGAGAAATGTAGAACCCTAGGGGAATGGTTTAGTTGAAAACGCGGAGAATTTGTGATGAAATTCGACAAAAACGGTTAGTACTTTATGTTTGAAAAGTGTGATACGTTTGCGAATATATAGCAAAGGTTAGAGTAAGAAAGCATGTAAGAAAGTTGGTGTGTAGTGAGGAACCGGACAAACTGGTTACAACCCGCTTAAACACATACGTCACGCGGTTAAGGAAATGGGAAGGCCAACCGGTGATAAGAAAAATAATTGAATAATCTTGTCAACCCATGAAGACTATATATTGAAATTTAATTGAAATAATATTTTTTTCTTATTATCAACTGATTATACATTATTATATTATTAAAAATCATTCACGTCATAAGGTATACGAAATATTTTATTGGTAATATTAAAATTCATAATTGGTATTATTCCATGAAAATTATTTTATTTCAAATAGAAAACAATTAATTAATGATAACCCATCGTTGAAATATGAGTGTAATATTAATACACTGACAGTGTAAAGAATTATGCACAATCAGTACATCATTCACCTTCATTTGAATTATTTTTTGTGAAAAGTCAAACATAATTGAACATGAATGGTAGAAAATGGAGTGGCAGTGTAAAAAACTCTTACACTGTCGATATATACATCTTTTTCTCAAGAAATATTAGAACAAATAAAATATAGCTTATAATCAAGAAAATATTGATTTAGTAGCATAAGACTTTACTAGATCTTCACGTATTGTGTTAGAGCAAATGTCAAATGTCCAATTTCTATAAATGATATTTATTGGAATGAACAATCACATACCCAAAATAAATTAGTTATTTACCTATATTATAACTTGGTTATAAAATATGGTATCTTAGAGGCTAAGCTATATTTGGTAGACCATGTTAATAATATTTAAAAAAAATAATGAAATGATTGATCTATTTACGTTTAATTTAGCTTAAGTATTAATGATAAAATTTTATTATTGAAATTTAAATCCATGTTCATTCCAACTTTTTTCATTCTATACCATTTAATTCTGTAACATAATTTATAAGGTAATAATCTTATTTTTCCCATTAAATATTAATAATTATGTTTTATTTGTTTAATTTTAATATGATTTGGTAATTTATTTATTAAGTTTTAAATAGTCAAACTTTCTATAAAAAATCACAAAATAAAATTTAATAATTCAACAGTATAAATACTACCACTCATGCATCAATGATTTTTTTAATTTAGGGGATGAGAGACTTGATCAATAACATTGTTGTTCCTAATAAGATTATCTAATTATGAGTTAGATCAATGATATTATGGTTCATAACCAAATGACCTAATAATGAGTTATAAGTTCCACCTAAGTTAGAGGGTTGAAAGTGATATGAACAAATATGAAATAAAAAGCAACAAGAAAACCAACCAGCAAAATGATACAAACCTAAGCTTCCTTCAAGGCATATATTATAGTTGTGATACAATGTTGAAATTACAATACATATGAAAGACGGAAAAAGAAATACTAAAATAGTATAATAAAATGATAATATTATGAATGATAATGTGAGTTTGTGATAATAATGTGACATAAAATACTTTATAACAAACTCTATTATACTAATAATAGATTCCTATTTTAATAAGAAACAAATGATGAATGTAATTTTAATTACAAGGAATTTTCTAAGATCCTTTACACAAATCTAAGATATAGTAATAATATTATCTCAATATTAAAATATCTTCTCCATTTTTTCTATAACATAATTTAATATATTCTCAGAATAAGCTTACTTAATACTTCAGAGAATGTGTTTTAATAAAAAAACATTAATTGATCTAATAATAATAGTCCCAAATTAAGAAAGTTCATTTGCCTTCAAAGAAACTAAATTGAGTCCAACGTACAATAAGAGAGATAAAGAAGCCTGGTTAAATGGTGGTAACAAAATTGAATCCTAAGATGCATTCATTCTTAGTCAACGACTACTTACATTTGCCACATAACAAAAAGTTGCTCAAATGCTCAAATTATTACAGCAATCAAGGAAATGGAGTGCTGAAACTAAAAGCCTTTTTTACATACAAATTATTCCTTGTTGCGAGAAGAGCGACCCTTCCTTTGGCCTCCAAGAATACGAGAAATTTGCAAACCTCTACTGAATGCTTGGTTAAACAGCATTCGGGTCTGAAATTCTGAAACAAAAGGGAACCAAGCCAAAAATGCAACTGGGGTGAACAAAAGCAAACCCATTATAACCTCATAACCACGAGCAAGAGTTTTTACTGATCCCCAAAATCCTGCTCGGCGCACTAGAGGCATCAATGCTTGTGCAATCTGCAAAATAAAATGACAACAATAAGCGGCGAAAATCAGCAACTTTATATTGAGTTTCCAAAATCTATCACAACACCAATGGTGAATCAATCATAGGCATTACCATTGAAAATAAAAAATATGGAACAACTTCAGTTATCAACTTTGTAAAATATGGAACAACTTCAGTTATCAACTTTGTAAAATATGGATAAAGTCCACATAAAAAAGGAACACCAAAAGGAAGATAATGTATTAGCCGCTAGAGAAAAATAACCTTGCGATCAACTTCCATAGATTGTGTCATGTTAACGACCTTCAAAACCTCAAAAAGAACATTAGCTGTTTGATATGCCTTGGTGAGCTTTGCACTGAAAACAAGACAAACTCACTTCTAGTCAAATGATAGGCAGAGAATGTTTCACATTATCTACACAACATACTGGTCAGCTTTATCAGCAGCATTTTGCAAAGCTTGGATATATTTTTTGTAGTAATGCTGATAAAAACTCTGCATCTCACGGGCATCACTTCTCTTTACCCTTCATTTCAATGTTGGATCGTTTTCCTAACAAAAATGAACAAAATGATAAAGATATGCATAGAATTAACTTGAAGGTTGTTGCCTATAAATCTTGCAAAGCAAAAATGTTTGTAAATAAGATGCTCGGGAGAACTTAACCATTTGAATCAACTTGATTTTACCATTCACTTTGTGGAGAAAGAGAACAAAACTTGTGATCTGATTTTCATTTCGTGGTATTGTGAAGGAAAGGAGCAAAACTTCAAAAGAGGATGTGCAAAAAAACATAATAACTGTCTCATGTAAAAACATGCATATTAATTGTTTACTCTTTCCAGACGTTGAAGAAGGGCAGTTTTAATTTGGCGAACACCACGGCCACTTGAAGTAGGGTCCAACCTATGAGCTTTTTCAAATGCATAAAACCGGCCTACAAGAGCAAAATATACATCCCTCAGAACAGAAATACACTCAGGCGCCAATAAATAAGAGCAATGTTTCTTGAGAATCAAAATAAGGACCTTTTTTGTATTTATTTTTAAAATGTGTAAATACAAGGAAGATTAAAATAAAATTTGAGAGATACACACAAATGTCTATGTAGAAGACAATTTAAGCATATCAAATGTGTAATTTTGAATCATCTTCACTTATCCACAATTAATGAGCTAATTTTACTGAACACTTCTAGTTTGATCAGCTAGCTAATAAGGCCCCCGACTTTTCAATCAATCTTCAGCTAGTTTTCAACCAGTTGTGCCAAGCTAGCATAGGCATTTTCTGACATTGAATATTACTAATCTTGTAACCAAACAATTGAAGTAAAAATTAGAGAAGCATGGTATGGTTAAAATGAGAAAGAAGGAACTTACAGAGATAAGAAACCCTGGGATGAGTTTTCTCAACCTCATTAGCAACACGAAGAATGAGTGCAATTTCGACAAGTGACGAAGGCACAACCTCACTGTCAAATATCGCCTCTCCAAGGTTCCCACCAGTTTGTGTCCG
Organism: Lupinus angustifolius; assembly: GCF_001865875.1. Classification (NCBI taxonomy): domain Eukaryota; kingdom Viridiplantae; phylum Streptophyta; class Magnoliopsida; order Fabales; family Fabaceae; genus Lupinus; species Lupinus angustifolius. The sequence goes on along the minus strand of NC_032028.1, from coordinate 2,109,117 downwards.
CGTCATCCGCCTCTGCGGCGGCAAAGACGGCCCCGGCCTCGACGACATTACAGATATTCTTCCCTTTCCGTTTCTTTCTTTCTATTCACTGAAAACTGTATCAATGAATGAACAGTAATAACGTAACAGCAGAGAGAAAAGAAATAGAAATAGTGGAAAAAATAAAGCTCAACGGCTCAAGCTAAAACACTGATTTCAGCCTTTAAAAAACAAAATTGATCAAGTAGTGCAAAGGATAACATAATAACAAAAAAGTATGAGACGGACCAGACGATCCGACCAACAATTATATAATTGAGGAATAAAAAAATAAATGACCTCCTATATAACAGTACAATCTATAATTAGTAATCTATTAATAACTTATATAACAAAACAATTCACCAATGGTGACATACGTAATAATTTTATATATATATATAACATTACAATTCATATATATATATATAACAATCTATACGAAACACCGGGAAAGTAATACATATATATAATAATTTAGTATGTAGTAACATTTATAATACTACAATCTATTAACATATATAATTGTAAAATTCACATATAATTGATTAATCACAAATTTGGTTGAAAAATTAAACAACAATATGTAGTTTGATTAAAAGAGTTCATAAATTTCTAAAATCAATGAATGAAACCAAACATAAATAATTCTTTACAAAATTACTAAACCAAATTACAAAATCAAACTATATTTTGTGATTTAGTTTCATTCTATTCTACTAATTTATGATTTAAAGTAGAAGTGCTTATACTCACCAAGGAAACTTTCAATCTCATTGAGTAATGAGGATGAAATATGTGTAAGGAAATAATTTCTATATTTACACTAGTTAGACAATGACAATGGTTACTTTTTACATGTTTTAAAAATAAATAAGAAAATAAAAATAAAATAATACAAATATCTATTAATGAATGAGTGTGAGAAGATAATTTCTCTCATCACATAAGGACATACATTATTCTTTTATCTTAATTAATATACCCACCTTCCATATACGGGAATAGACTTTTGGGAGGAGGGTGACACGTGTGCAAGTCACGCATCTGCAATCGAAACCGTCCATCTTTCAAATCAAACCGTCCATTTTATTCATCCTCCACTATATAAACCTTTTCGGTTATCACGAGCGCCTCACAGAAGCAAAATCTACCATCCAAGGTTATCAAAGTTCTTGAGAGATAGATAAAAGAAAACAAGAATTAGGGATTTCGAAATACGAACCCAGTAATACGTAGGTTTGATTATTCGAAGATCAAATCCCAATCATATCGGTTCCAAATTTTCGAAAAGAGGGATTTAGGGTTTCGATATTTCTTGGTGCCGATTTTCGTGATCGGCGATAGTATTTTCACATATCTAACCGTTAGTTTCAAACTCTATAGAGATTTTTTTAGGCCTAGGGTTTTTGTCCCAAGATGAACGATCAATCGCAGATGATGATGAATTTGAGCAAGATGAACCAGCCTCAGAGGATGAATCAGGCGCCGCAAATGATGAATCCGCCTCAGATGATGAATCAGCAACCACAGCCTCCGATGAATCATTCTTCGCAGATAATGATGAATCAGACTCAGCCTCAGATGATGAATCGAGGAGGTTATAACAAGTTTTGGTCTCAGCAACAACATCATATGGACCCTAACATGAAGTTTAAGAACCCTATGCAACCGAATTTTGTGAAACCAGGGCGAAGTAACAACTGGAAAGGGAAGAAGGTAAACGACAAGCGCAAAGACTCTAGAAGAATAATGGAGAAACCTAATCCTAGTGGTTCCCTCACTGTTCCGTTTCCAAACAACAACATCGTTGTTGGTGGTGGCGGTTACCAACCACCTACTCTTCATGAGTTGCAATCTCAAAACCGTTTGAAAGCTCGTAAGTTCTATCCTAAGAAGAAGTTTAACAATAGATTTGCTCCTTATGCGCCCAGGAATACGACGTCCTTTCTTATACGTGCTAAGAAATCGGGTGGCATTGCTTCGCTTGTGTCTCCTTGTCCTGTGACTCCGGCTGTGCTGCCCACGCCTATATTGTCCCCCTCGAGGGAGGTGTTAGGTGATATGGCGAAGGAGGAGTGGGGTGTTGATGGTTATGGCTCGATGAAGGGTTTGATCCGGCTTCGTTCGCCGGGGCATGATGCTGATGGTCATGAGGATGAGGATGAAGAGGATGGTGGTGGTGGTTCGAGTGAGAGTGACGTGGAGGAGCATGTGGAGGTGGAGAGGAGGCTTGATCATGATTTGAGCCGGTTCGAGATGATATACCCAAATAATGGTGGTGATTATAACAATGGGTTAGAGAACAGGGTTGATGACCAGGATTCACATATTGCGCAGCTGGAGGAGGAGAATTTGACATTGAAGGAGAGGCTCTTTTTGATGGAGAGGGAGTTCAGTGATCTGCAGAGGAGGTTATTGTTTCTTGAGAAGCAGAACCAGATCGTGGAAGATGTGAATGAGGAAGTGGTGAAGAATTGGTCTGATAATGAAAGTGAAGGAGGATCAGATGTTCCAGTTATGGGTATTGAGAACAATGTGGAGATGGTCCATTCTATGCTGGGGAGTGTGAGAAATGGAAACTTTGAGGTCAAGACTGAGGTGGAAAACGATGCAGTATCAGAGGCTGAAGGTGTAGGTGATGTTTGTATGGAAGAGTCTGTTCCGGATGAGTCAGTTACAAAGAAGGATGAGGTCAAAGTTAATGAAATGAAGGAGGATGAGTTTGTGATTAATGATGTGAAGGAAGCTAAGGATGAAGAAGCGATGCAGCGATTTTTACCAGATGAAGTTCTTGCAAAAGATAATGATGTGTTGGATAAAAATGTGAGTGGCGAATTTGAAATGCAGGACAGGAATGATGAACCAGTAGCTCTTGAAGCAAAAAATGTTAGTGTAAATGACATAGTCTTTACTGAGAAGAATGAATGCAAGGATCAGGTCGTTGGAACAAGCTTAGAGGCATTTGGAGATGATGATTCATCTGTACCGCGTTAGCTTAAGTTGCTTATCTTAATAGGCTTTCGATGGGAAGGCTAGGGTGAAACTAATTCTACAACTTCTTAATGCATAAAATGTTGGTATTTGTAGTCTTTTAGTTTAGTAGTTTAATGCTATATGTCTTTTTTTGGGGCATGATTTGGTAGAATGAAAGATTGGGGAAGACTTCGTGGTTTTAAACTTCGTAGTCGTATCTCATTGTCTTTAATGAGAACAATAAGGGCTCAGAGCTGACGATCTTACCTTTTTCCTCTTCTTTGATGGAGTTTGGTTGCCTAGGTGTATAGGAAATAGTAGAGAGGAAGTTGCTAAGTTTGCTGGTTCGTTTATGTTTTGGGGGTTAATTTGTGTCTTGTATGCAAAATGTTCCTCTTATTAGGAATATACAGAACCTGTGAATTTGTAAGAACTGATGAATACTCTGTACTTCTTCTACTTGTAGTTAATTTCATGGAATTGATTTTCTCTATTTTCTTTGTCGTGATGTTTTCTGTTTTTCTTTTTGCACATGAGGATTCTTTATACCCTCTCCTCTTTGTAATTAGCTCTCTTTGCCGTGATGAATTTCTTCTTTAGTTGAAAACTAACATTTGAGACAATCACTATGTACCATGAAAATAAGTGATACTTGTTAGTGAATGAATTGTTGAAGCATTGCAAGTTTTATGCCATGAATGAACTTTGTCAGCCAATGCCAAATTAAGTATTTTATACCGAGGAAAGTTTCTGTAATGGATTAATAATAGCTTTATGATGCACCATTAGCTAATAATACTGTACCATGTTAATCACTAGGCTAATATTTTAAGAGGAGTGGCTATGCCATGGTTGTGTTGCGCATACAAATATATGACTGCTTTAGCATAAAGTTGGAGCAAATATGAGAACTCATGGATTTTGATCTGAAGCTGGGCCTTTATCTTAATCTTAAGGTGGCTTTGGACTCCAAAGTTTGATACAGTGACCCGGATCATACAAAGGGTATAATAGTTTGATGTGCCAATTGCCAATCGCTACTGAGTGGGAATGGATAGTCTCATTGAGAGTGGATGATGCAAGAGGTTTTCACACTACAAAAGGAGAAAATGAATTTTTTGTTGTGGTAACTTCTCTAACCGTAACCTTTTGTTCTCCATTCATTAACTTTAAATTCTTGAATATGATAGTCAGCTAATTTGTGTCCTATGCAATTGAATGGCAGATATGTGGTAGCTGGCTTAAATCTGATTCTCTCTGATGAGTTCCATGCAACTCATCATTATCAATTTATCATGTCAAGGTCTCTAGGGATGCTTGTATGGCCAAGGAACTGATTTTCCTGATTTCATTATTTTCTGACTTCTATTAGTACTACTTTTGTGTATGATTGTCACATATGTAATAAACACAGACGGGGAAACCCTGGACCCACGGTAACTATTCTTGTTCATCTCCATCACACTTTTTCCTAGTCAACCTTTTATTTGACTGGAAAGAATGACCTTTTTTGGGGCAATAAAACTTCAAAAATAATAATTGTACTGTATTTTTTGAATTAAATACTAGCCTCCTACTTTGCCAAAAAAAAAGGTATTAGTCTCGTTAATTCTATTAATTAATTTATGTTTTAAACTATCAGTTTATTACTAGTTAATTTTAATGTGTGATATGAGGAAAGCATAAACACAACAGTTTCTGCGGAAACTTCAGATGAATAGTGTGTTACACCATTTTTCTATATACATTATTCACAATCCACTTTTGCACTGCAAATACGCCTGCCTGCTAAGCTTTAAATATTTTTCAACTCGTTTGAAAATAATATACGTATAGTAACACATATTTACCATTAAAAAAGTATCTCGTTTGAAAAATAGTATATAAACATCTAAAAACTGGCAAAATAATTAATATGTCGGTACTAATTATTTCCCCATGAAAGATTTTGTTCATACACTTTTTCTCTCACACATCTATATACTGTTAGTATTATATTTTCTATCACCATTTATGTGTCTTGCATATAAAGTAGATCCAATGATAGTTAAATATATGGTCACAGTATAAAATACTTGCGAAAATATGAGTGATGTATAAGCAATAATAATATCTGAATATTAGTGGGATATAATCTTAGCGGCAAGGATTGTGTGGCACATAACAGAAAACAAGCTCACTCACTCTTTTTTCTTGCTTCTCCTAGAATAGAATGGGTCTGAAAGTTGTGTCAACAAATGTAGGGTTTCAATTCTCATCACCATGTTTTACTTCTCCTAAGCTCTCAAATCTACGTAAAGAGAGTTTCATGTTACGATCAACTCAAGTTGAACAAATTTCATTCACAGAATCTGAAAACTCACTCATTGAAGCTCTTCTCGGTATTCAAGGACGTGGACGTTCTTCTTCTCCTCAACAGCTCAATGTATTTCTCTCTCAATTCTCTTCATTTTGTTTCACAATGAAACATTCTTTCATTTTTTTTTGTTATTTGTGTTTAAGGCTGTTGAGCGTGCTGTTCAAGTCCTCGAACGTTTAGGTGGTGTGCCTAATCCGGTTCGTTTCTATTCCATTTCCATTTACTGTCCCGATTTCCTTTTTCTTTAGCCATAATTGTTCTTAAAACTTTTTTTCTTCAAATTCTGATTGTCAAGGTTTTAAATCCGGGCCAGGAATAGCTACAAATATGTTAAGGTTTCGTGAATTGTAGAGAAATCACATAACTGGCTCAGCCTTCTGCCACATTGACCTGAAATTAACCGTAATGTCAAGGTTTTGAAAGTTTCTGAAACCGCTAATAGTCATATTTAAATAATTATACTCATGATCTTATCAGACCATCGTTTCTCGTTATTGCCCACTGTTTAATCAATATAATGATTTGTGCTTCTGGTAGCTGCAAATTGCATTGATATGTCTCCACAGATCATAAAGCCCCTTATTTAATTTCTGCAGACGGACTCAAATTTAATCGAGGGTCGCTGGCAGCTAATTTTCACTACAAGACCAGGAACAGCATCCCCTATTCAGGTTGTGTGTTGGCTTTTTATCCTGGATGTCCTATTGAAACTTTGTTTTCAATCTTTTATTGACTTTTTAGTTCTTATATTTTGGTCATTGCCTAAATTATACGTGATCTTTGAAAATTGCTCCTAAAAGATTATTAAACTAGGTGCAAATCATCATGGAATTATCAAGCCCCCAAAGTTGATTTACATGTCGTATTGTTGATACACTCTGCATAGAGAAATTATTGTATGTTCGGGTATCAAAATAAATGTATTCTCCAAGATATGTCTTTGCCATTGATTTTAAAAAACATAAAAAATTAACCTCATTACTTTTAAATTTTATTATAAGCATTCCCCTTTATCATGTTACAATTTCTCCTTGGGTGAATGTTGCCAAAGTTGATAGTGATTTAAACCCACTGAAAAATAAAAGTTAATGAATAACTCATTTTAAACAATTATTTTTTCAGGGATCTTTTTGACAGTTTGTGTATTTTCAGTGGTGTGAAGTTTAAAATTTTGTGTATTTTCCATAACTGAATTGTTCGAGACGCACCCAATAAGTTGTTTAATGATATGTCACAACCTGGTATTCTATATTGCTCTTTCAGAGAACATTTGTTGGGGTTGACTTTTTTAGTGTATTTCAAGAGGTTTATCTTCGATCAAATGATCCACGAGTATGCAATATTGTGTCATTTTCTGATGCCATTGGTGAGCTCAAAGTGGAGGTATTAATTTTTTATAACCATTAGTTACACTGACACTTACGAAACCATTTTAGAATAAGAGGCTTTGCCTGATAATCAAAATATTGTTAGATAAGTTTTGCTGCATTATATCTAAAATGGTGTTTGGTTTGTTTTATGATTCCATGTTTGGTTTATGTGTCCCCAAGAGGCATCTGATTTGATGGAGCAGTTTACATAAAGTGTGAAGTCGTGAACACATGGGTTCATACTGCACAATTTTCTGTCTCCCATTTCCCATCAAAAGCTTCAAAAAATTATTTGGTTGATACATTTTCACTTATAATTATAAAAAATGTCACTATTTAGTTTTTTATTTATTTTATCTTCCAGATTTTGTGAAATAAATGGTGAAGGCAAGATGTTTTTCGTTTTCACCATTTCCTTATCTAGACAACAACTTCTTTGTTCACAAGTTTTCTTCACAAATGCTTTACTTCCTACATGCTTCAAAAGAGTCAAAAGTTATCATGCATGTCTAGAAGAGTCAAGAGTTAATATGGATATATTTGAGGATTTTTCTTTTGTTTATTTAGGTCTAGCATAGTTTTTGAATTCTCATTTTTGTTAAGCCAAGTTTATATAGAGAATAGATATCATATTGTTGGGCATATATTTTGTTCTATGTATGCTCTTCTATTTATATTGAAATTTTGGTTTCTGGAAGAATCTACTTGTGTTTGTTTGGTCTACGTACCCGACCCCACCTGATGGAATAAGAAGACTTTAAGGTTGTTGTCTTCCTTCTTTTAATTTATCAGGCAGCAGCATCAATTGAAGATGGAAAAAGAATCCTTTTTAGGTTTGACAGAGCTGCCTTTTCTTTTAAGTTTCTTCCATTTAAAGTTCCATATCCAGTCCCGTTTAAGCTACTTGGAGATGAAGCAAAGGGTTGGTTAGACACCACTTATTTGTCGCATTCGGGAAATCTTCGTATCTCGAGAGGAAATAAGGTGATTAGGCATTTTCAGTAGAAACGTCATTTTATTATTCTTTTGTTCCTGTTCATGGCTAAATACTTAATCCTCTAATGTATGAAAGTAATGAAAGCATCCCTATCTCATGTTTCTAAGAATTATTAGCAGCATATCTATAGTGCAGGGAACTACATTTGTGTTGCAGAAGCAAACTGAACCTAGGCAGAGGTTACTGACAGCTGTTTCCTCGGGGAAAGGTGTTAGAGAGGTAAGAATGCTTATTCAAGTTTTTTCATTCAGAAAAAAATATATTTCAATTGTCACTGTTTTCCTTATCCACAATTCCAACAGGCAATAGATGAGTTTATTTCCTTAAATCGGACTACGGGTGAAGAAGATCCAGAACTAGAAGAGGGAGAGTGGCAGATGATATGGAATTCACAGGTAAGTTAGGGAACCGAAACAAGGAGCAAGGACTGTTCCTGATGTGATTCTATTGAAGCTAATTTTGTTCTGGCAAAAGTGTTTAGAGTTAATTTAAATTTCAACAGTTCTATCATAAAGTTTTCTTCATCTTGTTTAAACAATTCACCCTCTACAGACCACGACCGATAGTTGGATCGAGAATGCTGCCAATGGTCTGATGGGCAAGCAGGTATCACACTCACCGTACATTTAATTTACTTTAACCGTTACTGCCTCCCATATTCAGCTTGTATAGTACAATGGCTGTTGCAGATTATTGGAAAAGATGGGCGAATTAAGTATTTGGTGGACATCTTGCTTGGGCTCAAGTTCTCTATGACAGGAAGTTTTGTGTAAGTTATCTTGATGATGCCCTGAATGAAGGCATAGGAAGAATTGCATTCTATATGTTCATCCATTTTAGATACTCAAGTTCAATAAACATTATTTTCGTTCATTAGTTTGTGAATGAGCATTTAGGTTAGGAAGAGATTCTAGAAACTATTGGGAAGAGAGGATAACAAAATACGGATGATGATGTAAAGAGCGAACTGGAGAATTTGATAGGAGCAGACTAAGAAATAAACTCCTTCATTTAAATACTTCAATGAAATTTATGTTCCTTTATCTATAGATATCAAAAGGAAAGCCACTTGAAAGTGTTTGTTACATTGTGTTTTGATAATATCAACTGGAATGAATTTTCTTATGTTTGTCCAAAAACTGACAGGAAAAGTGGCTCCAAAACATTTGACATTACAATGGATGATGCAGCAATAATTGGTGGTCCATTTGGATATCCCGTAGAGTTGAAAAACAAGTTTAGCTTGGAGCTTCTGTAAGATGACATGTCCCTTGAAATTAAGTTCATTCTTAGTTCATGTCATGCTGTACATATATGTATTGAATTTGCTGTTTAAATTAGTAGGTTTTGCATGCTAATGTTTTTCCCTTTCTTCTATCCACATCTTCAGTAGTTGAGTTTTTCCTTTGCAGATACAGTGATGAAAAGATTAGAATTACAAGGGGTTACAACAAAATTCTTTTCGTACATACACGTACGAGATGAACTAATATATATGGATGTTTGAGAAGAATAGTTCAAATCGCATCGTCTGAAGATTTGTGATCAATGGTGTATTTGCTATCCGTGAGAACTACACATCATTAACTAGTAATTTATTAACTTTTGTATTTGCTTCCATCACAAAACTTCATTAAATTACCTTTTTTCATACCATCATTGTCTTTAAAAAATTACTAATGTTAAATATTAAATAAAATTCGTGGTACTTCAAGAAAATTTGGAAGTGCCACAATGCACATGTCTTCAATGATAGATATCATCATCATAGAATAATATCAAAGATAAATAATATCACATATTTAAGAACGATGAGAGTCAAATATCACAGACAAAAAACCTTCTCAATCTGTCCTTTCCATTTATCTGGCAGAAATACAGGATCGGTAGAGGTTATCCCATTATCATCATTTGAGTGCATACTTTGGTGATCCATTATTCTTCCAGAATCATCGTCTGACAATAGCAGAGATTGATAATACTTCTCCACGCGCCTTGCTTTTACACCCACAAAAGCTTGCCAAAGCTGAAGCACAATGACAAACAAGAGGGCAACTCTCAAAATAGATAAACCTCACACTAAATGTATATATAAATCATATAACATTACCTCTCCTCTAAGTGCCATTGGCACTCCCCCACGAACAAGAACTTCCAACTCTTCCTTCCAAGGAAATGAGGCCTCTCGTGGTGCAGTGTCAGTATCAATACCATTTGCGGGGGCACTTGTGCCATTAACTATAGGCGTATCTGGACTAGGATCTGACCTCTCAACATCATAGAACTCATCCTCAGAGTCTTCCTCAAACGTTCCCTTTTGTGATTTTGCACCATCCGTATGAGATAGTGTTGTCCCATCTCCAACTATCTGTTCATCTTTTAACACACTCTTCTTGTTCCCAACATCTTCTATTGACGTGGTTATCTTCTTCACACGAATGTTCATCATATCCTCAATAATACGAAGAGATGGTCTTATCTCTGACCATAACTGGACTCTATGAACTTTATCTTCCTCTTTCTGACTATCATTTTCAGCTATACTATCAGAACCAGGCTTCTGGTTGCTTAATTCATCTCCGTCAACAACCTTCTCCGGGCCAACATCAGCTTCTTGCTCTGAGGCTTTAGCCCTCAAAACTGTCTCATATTCCTCAACACCTAATCTGTCTGTGGCCAATTCAGAAGACTCTGCATGCCTTTCCAGAAATGAGATCCATCGATCTGACCTTTCCTCTTCTTCCTCCTGAAATTGCAATGAAGAAGTGCTACAATTATAACAACAATTTCTTCAAACTATTATTTCCAGAAACTGAATAGCAATTCATCCAATTATATGGTTTTAGCTTGAAGAATCAAGAATAGATTACAATTTGCACAAACATGTAATAAAGCTGATATCTAAACCTATCCCTGTAACTTTTTCGAATTTCAATTTTATATATAAAGTGAAATTTCCTTCACATTATTGGCAGTGCTGCTGTAATTATAAATCAAAAGCACAACAAGACCTTATATATTTTAGCATACGCAAGGTATCTTTGCAAGTGCTGAGGTTGCACAGTAAATCCATATGCGTCCCTGTGTATATAAAAAAAATACTCATTAATTTCCAAAATTCAAATTATGAACCGATAAAAATCATAAAATCTAACAATAAACAGAAGAAGATACTCACAGGCAAAACCATAACCAAAAACATGATAATTAAATTAACATCAACAACAATTAAGTCATTAAACAGCGATTTTAAGCAAAAATCAAACTCATTGTACCAGTCATGAGTCCACAGCGCTTGGCATAGTCATTGCCTCTGCGCAACACCATAGACCAACGCATTTGGCACTATTCACCTGGACCGGTCTTGAAAACTCAGTAATAACTTGATTATTTGATAAAACTAAAACGAAATGGTCTCAGTAAACTGCAATGTAAATAAATAAACTAAAAAACGAAATCGAAGACGGATTTTGAAATTGACTAATGTAGCAAATCGCGAAAGTGAAAGAGAACGAGGAACCGAAACACAATAGTAACCAAAGGAATGTGAGATGCATGGAATTTAATACCTCTTTTGTTCGAATGTGATGAGAGGATTAGTAGCCTTCATTTGTGGTTGAGAAGAATAGAAGATCGTATTATTCTCCAGCTTCGCTCTCCTTGATTTTCTCTGAACTCAAATTTCAAGAGTTTGTAGTTGCTTTTCTGTTTTTTGCAAGGGAGAGAGAAATGGCGCATGCAAACTACGCCCTTTTTAGACCGAAAATGGCGTCACGTTATTGTTACATGTGCTTGCGTCACTTCTTCACTCATTAACAGCTCAAAAGGTTGTTTTTTTTTCCCGCAATGAGCTATTTTTTCCTATTATGTATGTATCTTATTTAGAACAAAAACATATTGTGTTAATTATTTTTTTTATTATGATTATTATTTTTGTTTTATTATATTGATATAAAATGTCATATGAAAAAATATTTAAGGCAATATATTTTTGTCGCCCTTGATGAAAGAAAAGTTAAGAAGAAAAAATGATTAAAAAATATAGTGAATTTTTTAATTATATGGTGTGATAAAAAATGGAAAGAAAGCGAGAGGAAAAAATATACTTAAAATTAATAATGAAAATGGTATGAATAGAAACACAAAAGCATGATTCTCAATGTATTATTATATTCGATTTTTTAAGAATGACAAAAATATTTGACTCATGAGTACCTACAAAAAAATTATAATAGGTACTGCAAAAATATTATTATATTCGATTTTTTAGGAAAATTGTACATGCGCTAACTTCGCTTCATTGTCATCCCTATTTGTTTTCTTCAATTGAGTATTAAAGTTGTAATTTTGTATAAGAAATAAATTATCTATTTTAATAAATTTGTAATTTAATTTACACTATGTTTGATTTAAGAAGAAAAGTGATGGAAGAAAGTTAAAAAAGGAAAGTTATTAAAAAATGAAAAAAAAAGGAAAAAAGCAAATTAATGAATTGAAAAATTAAGTGAAAAAATTAGTGGGTCTCATTCCACTTTTTCCTTTCCTTCATTTGTTTTCTTTCCCACCAAATGAGGAAAAATAGACCTTCTTTCCCACCCAATAGCATGGTCTTTTTCTAGTCTAATTAATTATGAACTTCACCATATATTTTACCTATTTAACTTTGGTGTTTTTTTTTATTTGGTGAAGTTTTCAATGAATCATACGTGTTACCTTTTTTCATAACTAATTTATTTTTTTGATTATTTTCCATTGTAAAGAAATGTCTATTTTGAAATTTTGTAAGAAAAAATTGTTATTGAATGTTTTACTTTAATATAGAAAAGGAGAATTCAAATAAATAAAATATATTTTCCCTCACTTTAATTGTGGTTTTTCATTTTTCCATCATGAGTGAGTTGTTTTCACAAATCAGGAATGGCTAACAATTTTTTATTTTTTATCCTCATTATTTTACATATTATGTCTTGTTGTTAATGGAAATTGAATAGATTAGGATAATAATTGGTGGTGGGAGACTGAGAGTAATTACAAGTGTTTTTATCAGGTAAATTATTTTATTTTGATAGTTAATAATTTTGATTATCATCATATATGTACTAGTATGTCAAGATACATTTTGTGTCTACAAACTCGTATTCTTGTTATATGGTAGTATATATTTTTCTTAAGTATTTAATTTTTATATATCTCATTTTATAGAATTTATATTATATTGAGTGTATTTTATATTATAATTTTTAATATTTATTATAATGTTCAATTTATCGTGAGATGAGTGATTATTATGTTAATGATATTTATTTAAGATTATATGTTTTTATTTTGTAGAGATTACAAAATATTAAGAACAATATAGAGAATTGAAAATTAATTGATTATGACAATTACACCATATTTTACCCAAGTATATAGTACAAATATATGGATAAATATAAATATATTGTTCAAATGTACGAGATGATTCAATATTCTAAAAATGCCAATTGTGTAATTAAGTATTCATTTGGTTAGAATGATTTTAAGTGGAAAGAAGATGAGAGGAGAAAATAAGGAGATAGTTTTTATTTCTCTCTTATTTGGTTGAAGAAAAAAGAGGGAAGCGAGAGGAAGTTATGGTGGGTCCCACCATAATTTTCTTGAGAGAAAGGAGAGTTTGAATTAAAAAAATAAGAGTTTTATCCTTAACTCCAAAAAGTTATAATAACATATCCAAATTGAAAAAACAATTAATCTTGGATATGTTTCTAAAAATTGGTATTTAATATGTAGCTATTGTTTTAATTAAATTTCAAAATAATTTTAAAATTATGCATTTATTAATTTTAATGATAAAATTATTTTTAAATTATAATTTAGTGTTAAAATTGATATGGTAAAGGTATTATAGTCTATACAAAAAATATTACTTCTCTTTCTCTTATACTAATCAACTATTAAAATTTACTTTATTTCTCATCATTTTACCTATTCTTTTACTCTTTTTTCTTATTTTCTCTCTTTTTATTTTTTTCCTCAACCAAAGAATGTATAAAAGTTATTTACCAACAAGTTTATCAAATTAGGCCAATCATGTCGTAAATTAACAATTTATAGGCATCTACTTAATCAACTCTTAAGTAGACAATATGAGTAAAACTAAACTCCTTTTTGATCATGACCGTAAATCTAAAACTGTAACATTTATTCATTGTGAGTGGGAAAATTTATAAACAATTAATACATTATTCACTATTTATTTTGATTACTTTTTTTGAAGAATTATTATTGATTAAACAAAAATGGTAGATAATGTACTAAGTGTAACAAACTTATATGCATACATTTTTCTATAAATCCAATTACTATTTTCTTTAAAAGAAAATCACTTTGTGTATACAACAAAATGATATATTTTAACTCATTAACTTATCATACTGAAAATATGTAATTGATGTAATTTTATTTACAAAAATGAGTTTAGGTGCTTGAATTCTAACGTTGTTCAAAAAGATATCTATCTATAATTATCATTAGCCGTCCAAAAATTAGTCTTACACTTATTTTGTGAGCTGAAAAAATTATCTGACAAATATATTTTCCTAAGCAAAAAAATTAGAAGGAAAAAATGAAACTTTTAAATCATAATTCCGATTAACACAGGTCTTAATTTCATTATTTGTAGAAATTTATATTTTAGAATATATTATGAAAAGAAGACATATATTAGAGTGAATTTAAGTCGATAAATTATATCAAAATAGTTTATTCTAAAAATATATTTGTAAAATGTGAGAAAAATTCGATTCCCTACGCAAAGGAACTGAACCCAGAAGGTTGCTTAATTCTGTGTCCACGGTCTGAGTTGGAAATCCCGTTATCGGAGAAAAGCATCCGAAAGTATAGTTAACTATCATGTCAGCCCTGAAACTCACCGCAAGCACCTCAATCTACGTCCGCACAGCCATAAAATCTAAAACCAAACCCTTCTTATGGACCCCCAACACAACAACAACCATACACCAACCCGGGCGCAGGATAATACCCTGCGCCCACACCCTTCCCCTATCTCCAATTATTATTAATAATAATTATATCATACGCTTCCCATTTCATAAACCCCTTTCTTTATTTTCTTCTTCTCCTCCTTCTTCTTCTTCTTCCTCCTCCTCCGATAAACCATCTTCAATGGCTAGGGCTAACACTAACGAGAATGAGAATGAGAATGAGAATGAACCTTCCAATTTTCTTACCTTGCCTACAATCTTAACCCTTACTCGTGTCGCTGCTATTCCTCTCCTTATTACTGGTACGATTCGCAACCTTTCTCATTTCGTTATTTCTTATCACGTGTTTGATTTTGAATTTGATAATACGTAATTTGTTCACAATGACATCGTAAGAGAGGAAATGAACGGTGCAATTAGAGTAAAATCTATTTTGAATTGCGTTCTCTTCTTTCTAATCTAAGTTGTTATAATGTTTTGTATGTAGCATTCTATGTTGATGGTTCGGTGGCTACAACTATTTTCATTGCCGCTGCTATTACCGATTGGCTTGATGGCTATATTGCTCGCAAGGTACTCATTCATTCACTCTATTTCTCAAGATCCAAACTAAGCCTGTGTTTTCAAGGATTTTTAATTTGTGATTTGTTCAACTTTAATATTGCGTTAATTTTCTTTTTATAACATTTTGGAATGCAGATGAAGTTAAAATCATCATTTGGTGCATTTTTAGACCCAGTGGCTGACAAGGTATTTCGCCTTAACCTTTTCTTTATTAATAATCTTAAGCACTTGGTGCATACGTGATTCTTTCAGAAACATGAAGCAACTAATTAGTTATTTATGTGAATGTGAACTTTTTTTTTTTTTTACTGTATGCAGCTTATGGTTGCTACTACATTGGTTTTATTATGTACTAGACCTTTGGATGTTGCTGTGTTTGGAGAAGCTCCATGGCTACTCACCGTACCTGCAATCGCCATAATTGGTAGAGAGGTAATGCTTACTTAATGATTTGCATCTGCAATTTGTAAGTCATGTGTTACTTTAAAAGCTTCTGTTCACAAAACCTAGCAAGGGAATCGGCTTCATGTTTCACAGTAAACCCAGCAAGGCATCAAAGTCTGAAATTTGTTGCAACTGTCATGGAATCAGAATTATTAGGTAGCATTTGATAGACATGTCAAAAGAGGATAGAACATATCACATGAGTATCTTGCATGTTTAGTGTATTTTATAGATAGTGCAACACAGGACATAAGATTAAAATGTAAAATATTTTGGTTCCACTAAAAAGGGTGAAACTGAGGAGAACAGGACATCCCATTCTAGCCTATCCTGTCTGTGTGTAAGCTATGTTAATGGCCATATTTTGTACCTTATATACTGTACTAAATTAAAGGTTACTTTAGATAGTCAGTTTTCCTGAAAACCGGGCAATTCCAATGTATTATAGATGATTATTGTGACCATGTGTGTGGGATAGGGGAATTCAAATTAGTAATCTCCTGTAGTTGCTGCACACACATTTCACAACTCATTATAACTGTACCTATCAAGGATGGAACCAGTAATGTTGAATTATGTCCATCATTTTGATGTTGAATTATGTCCATCATTTTGTTGATTATGTATCATTAGCTAAAAACCACAAATGCTTATTATATTTGTTGCCCTGGTTGGTACAGATACATCATTTTGTTGATTATGTATAGTTAGCCAAAAACCACAAATGCTTATCATATGTTCAACTGAGATTCAAATTTATGTTTCAACTGTCTTTCCTTTTTCTTTCAAGGCATCATACTGTGTTGATTTACTGGCTTTGAATTAGTATTGAAATCAGATGTCTTACAGTTTTCTCTTGTAACTGGCAAAGTAGATAACCATGTCTGCAGTCAGGGAATGGGCTGCTTCCCAAGACAGTAAGATTTTAGAGGTTTGTTTTATCTCCTTTAAAATTGAATCAAATGCCTGGTATATCTACAAAGTTTTGAGCTTATATCACTAAACTTTAAATGCTAGGCTGTTGCTGTAAATAACTTGGGGAAGTGGAAAACTGCAGCACAGATGACAGCATTAACCATCCTCCTTGCTACCCGGGATTGGAGGTATTTGTTTTCTTCGCATTTTGAGAATATTCTAATGTGATAAATCAACTATATTTGTTATGGAATGATAAGTAATATGAAAAATTCATTTCTGAATGAGTTTATTTAGATATGTAATGCTTAAATCTTATTCATGTATAAAAGTTCATTTATGAATTTTTAGTTCATGTCCTTGTAAAGTAATTTATATGTTAACCATTCATCTTATTCCTTTAAAAAAAAGAAGCTCCGTCCTTGACTGATTGCGGTTTTCTTTTTGTCCCTTCTGTTTATTTTTTCCAGTCATGGAGGAGCTGCCATTGTTGTAGGCTCCGGTGTTGGTTTGCTTTATACGTCAGCAGGGCTTGCCATATGGTCGTTGGTTGTCTATATGAGGAAAATATGGAAGGTGATGCGGAAGTAGCATTGCTTGATGCTTTTGTGGGTTCAGTTGTCAGCTAATATTGCTTAAACAGTTTAACTCCTCCACACATTCCCATTGCTATTTTCTTCTGCCCCTTAAAATTACCTGCACATTTTTTTGTCATTATCACCATGGGGATGGCATAAAGAAGAAAGGTCAATAGCCATGGTTAAATGTTATAGCAGTGGATTCATTCTGGGTCCTAACTACCATTTAGAATCCATAAAATTTTGTGACCAGAGAGAATTCACAATAGTACTTATTGTACCAGCGAAATTAATTTTACAATTATCCAGCGAAGTTAATTTTACATGTTTCGGTGATGAAATATTTAACTATATTTTAAATTTCATTCCTTACACATGATTTATGTCCACTTCCATTTTACTTGCTGTATTGCAGCTACGGTGTAATCAGAAAATAGAGTTTTTAATGTGATTTAGAATCCGTAATTTTTTATAACACTGGTATTCGGTGTATTTAACTATTAACTATTATTCCATATGAGCAAACAATTTGCTTGGCTCTGCCTCGGTAATCCAGTTACATAAAATGATGGTTCAAGATTGAGTTACAGTTCACAGTCATATTCACATGTTTACAACATTGATTCACTGTGTTATGTTGCATCTGCTAGAATGTTTGGTCAAATTTATTGTATGTTGCATGCTGATTTCATTCTCAATCTCGACATTCTTGGCTCGTATGGGGGATGTTGAACACTGAATCCAAAGTGAATGTTCATACCTTGGCATATGCACAAAGTATGATTCAAAGAAAAAATTACAATATTAGAGTAAGGAGAGTATAGATCTATGTAGCCTAATTTTGCAGAGAGACAATTATTAGGATTTGAATTCATGAACTCTTATTCAGTAAACAGCAATTTTACCACTGGACCAAAGTTTATCCTCTAGAAATTAAGATCAAATATTGAGTGCAAAAGTTTTAATCGTTTTTCTCTTATGTCCAAGAGCAAATGTTGTACTCTGGATTGAATTTCTGCCAACGAAGTAGTAGAATGGGAAATAATACTGGATTGGTAGGTGTGAAACAAAAAGTGAGGGATAAAAATTAATAATATTTGGTAGCAGAGAATCCATTTGCCTTAAATTAGCTACTTTATAATTCCAACACGTTCTTTTGAGGTTGTAATCCACTATTGCATATTATTAGCCAACAATGAACTGTTGTCCAAAATTATGTAATAAATCATATCACAGACCAATAAAAATATATGTCTATTGAAAAAAATTAAATATTTATTATTTTTCCTTCTTTACTTTAATATCATTAGTCCATAACATGATTTAGAACAACATATCCTTATTTATTATTAGTAGTTTGTTATTATAGCTTAAGCCAACTGTTAGTTGAAACCTTGTTATTATAACTCGTTGGAACAGTAAAAAGAAAAAAAGATTTAGATGAAGAATAAACCATAAAAGAAAGAAAGAAAAAAGAGAAATTCAACAATAACTCAGTTGTTACATGCTGCAGTTACAACCCTATCTGTACCTACATACAGTTCAGGAGTCTTTATGCATTTTCTTATTGCACTAAATTACTCCACAATTCGAAGGGATCTTGTTCTAAGAAAAACATGATTTTAACCGGTTAAATGTTAAAACATTCCTTCATTTTGACGTATATGTTTGTCATTTTCAACGTGAGTTAATTAATTGGGTAGTTTTCTAGTTCTGCACTCAAATGTTTTTTTGAAACAATGTTATCCATGTCACCATGTTCATTCTTCAATTCCCCCCGACATATTTCTTGTTTGTAAGTATCCCATCTTATATTATCAAGCTTCTGATAAGGTGATTTGAATATTAGTTCAAGTCTTATTCAAAATTTAATATTTGATCTTGATTTGCACCTGAAATACCATTAAAGATCCAAAGATAACCCCTTATACTATAAGGGGCAAAGACATGTGATATGCTAACTTTATCATTATCATTTTAAACGCTATTTTTTGACTTGAGAATCGAAGTACCTTTACACATATCAATCCCTTTTCCTCGGGAGAGTCGTTGTGCATGGCGAAGGTTACCTTTAACCACCACAACCATAATTGGAGCATCGAACTGGGGCATATGGTTTTGGCCTAGAAATATGGTTTGGGTTTAACATGAGCAGCTCAATACTGAAAGGTCGAAAAGCCATCCCTTACACTACAATCATAGGGAAGACCCCCGCATACCATTACTTAAGCATTCGAGTGTCTTTGCACTGCACGAAGAAGGCCGCTTTCAACTACTACTATAGACTCACTCAGGGATGCTCCTTGAAAAGCCATATCAAATAATATCTTTCATAACAAAATGAAGACTCAAATGTCATTCCCTTTACGTCATAACGACAATCGGCCACATATACAAGTTTCTCAAAACTTCAAAATAAAAGATAAAAGTATCGCCTATCTTAGGCCTACTTGAACTGTAACATCTTTTACCAATATAATAATAGAGGAGAGAACCAATCATGGTACATATAAAACTTGATGGAAGGAAAAAGAAATGTAGGAGAGGAGAAAATCTTTCTTGAATCTATAATCCCAGGAAAGGGACAAGGAGTGATAGGAAAATTTACCTTTTGCAGGCAACTTTAATAGATGGCGGGTTCAAGTAATATATACTCATTTACATGTGCAAATACTCTTGAACTAGGCTACAATACCACTACCGACACCACCACCTCCCGCCCCTTTGATCGAAACAATAGGCCCTCGTAAAATAGAACGACTGATTATATGCGAATTGAGAAACAAGACTATAACTGTGATGTCATCATGGAAATGTCTTCTCACCCCTCTATCAATCTTTTTCAAGTCTGAGTATCTCATTTCTCTCTTCTTTGCAGCTTCACAAAGTGCAGTTTTGATAAGTTTCTTTGCGACTCCCTGCAATCACAGCATCAGAAAATCATGTGCTTAAGCAGGTTTCAGACTTCGTCCAATGACTTGAGGCCGCGTTTGGATAAACAATTTAATTAAACACAATGTAATAAATAAAGTATATAATCTAAAAAGAGATTATTTTCACGAAAGCTTCTCTGATAAACTTATTGAAATAAGCTAAAAAAAAGCTTATTGGAAGGGCATAAGCTAGTCTCGTATGTGCTCCCTTACATATTAGAAAAGGCTTTTGTTATAGGCAAAAGTGACATTATAGAGCTAACAGAAATACAAAAGAAACTCAAGTAAGTTAGAATCATACATTACGAGGACTGTTGTGCACAATGTCAACTGCTTTTTCATTTGTAATGTGCTCCCATAACCCATCTGATGCAAATATAAGAAACTGGTCTTCGGGGTGAAGTTTCTGTTCGAGTATTGTTGGTTCGGCTTTAAGGATTGGTTGCTCAAAGGATTGTGAGAGTCTAAATTTTGGCAAAAGTGGTGCTTTGTTAAACTCTGCCTTCTTTAGATATGCATCACCAATTGATCTTGAAACCTACAGTATACATAAACAATTGGGTCAGTGCAACTCTTTAGTTTCATCATGCTGGTGAGGCCATTCAATTCCCTTTTAAATTTTAATTATTACAAAGAAGCACATAAATAATATTAAGAATTACATGTAAATCACACTAGCTAGTGCCTACAAAAGTTTCCTGGTAGCAAATACATGTAAAACTAGATTTGCTTTCAACTTATTTCAGGCCGTTTACAAAGGAAGCGTTATTAACAGGAAAAGAAACTACACCAACAAGAACTCTAGAACCACAACAATTGGTACATTCCTTCGAACTACAAAATATTCCCAAGTAATTATTCACATTATTAGTGGCTTAGTGATTTACAGTTTGGCCTGATACTCCTCAAATTTGAGCCTGGTTCTTGATATTTAAGAATTGATTCCTAGGAGAATATCTAAGATCAAAGTAAGCTATCATAATCACTAAGAATCTAGGGAATGCGGATTTGTATCTAGATGCATTATACAATTGGAACCGCAATAAAGAAACATTGCAGGAGAAGGCTGCAAGAGTTCAGAAAGGAACTATAATTTTCAAAGGACATTAACACATATGTACTGTAACATATGTGTGTAAATTATGTGAAGAAAAAAAAATGAAACTTAAGACAAAGCAATAAAAAATTCACCTGGATCAGTCCCTTCACACGCCAGACCTTGTGCTTCATAACTACAATATGCGGATCATCAGGGTGTAATGAGCGTAACTCATCTCGGACAGATTCAAAGCTAGCATTGTGCTCATAGGATAACTGAACAGCTTTAATCTCTTTTGTGGCAAAATCCCGTCTACCTAACACTGCTCGAGAGTCTCCTGCGTTCGCAATATAGAGATGCCCGCTACATATTACGCCTACCAGAACGCAAGCTCCAACTGATGCTATTTGTGGCTTATGTACCCACTGCTTCTTTACTATAGAGAGGAACTCTTCTTCTGTTGCCAAGAATGCTTTAGTGATAACATCAGCTGACATTCCTTGATTTTCTGAAGTAAATTCTGCATTAACAACAGTCATTAAGCTAGCAATATCGACCAGCTATACAAGTTATAATGAATGAAGAAAACAACTAACACAAAATCCTCTTTCGTTTTCTAACTTCTTTTGGTGCTCTTACGATCCATAAGAAATGGGATTTTGTGTTAGATGTTTTCCGAGTTAGAAGATCTTATTCCAGCTAATACACCTGTTCGAATATAGTTTTAAAGATTAAACCGATTCATGAACTTTTCATCCCATACCAAATTGACCTTACCAGAATGAAGAACAACTTACTCTTTATATTTTTAAATAGGTGGTCATTGACAAACCGGGCAGCTTCTGGACCTCCATGCCCATCGTATATACCGACATAAGTTCCCTGAGGACTTGCTGCAACGGAGCACAGGGGGCCTGATTCGAGTTGGCTATGATCCTCCAACAAATTGTTTGCTTGAACTACTGCCATTGAGAATTCACCATTCAGGTGTCTTCCCGAATCTTTATGCCACAATAAACCAACAAAGCGACCACTAGATTCTACATTTCTACTTGAACTTTCACCCGCATCAAATGGACTCCAACAGGGTGACATAATTCGCCTTAATATAGCTGATAACATCCCTTACATAGTCTTACCAACATAACTAAGAAATAAAATATCCATCAAATTAAAGTCAATGATATTATGAAAAGGCCTAGCTTCTTGTCCACACCATCTATATAACTGAACTAGAACCAAAGTTACAAACTCCAGAAATCAAGTGCCTAATTACAAATAATGACACCATGTAAAAGTGGAAACCAGCAAAGAGTGTTTTACACTTAGGTGCAATGTCCAAAACCTGCACAATGATTTCACATAAGAGTCCATATAAAGCATTTAAAAAAGTGTCAATACAGAGACTCCATAAATAGATATGAGTTTCATCAATTATTATCTGCAATTGAACAATGAACAATAAGAGTGGTATAAACAATAATAAAGGGTTAAATAGAAAAACATAAACAGCTCTTCAAATGGCACACATAAGACTCTAACCCAATAAATATGTGAATGTGACTATTGTTGAGATCACAAGAAATTAACAGGACACATAAAAAATGTGACTAAAGTTGGCAGAATTTTCATAGTACCTTAGATATTGCAAGAAAAATTGTATTTTGATGACTCCTGATGCATTAAAAAATCACCTATGAACAGAAGAAGAGACCCTTTAACATTATATCACCTTGATGATTAAGCTTTGGACAATTTGATAGAAAGGTGACAGAAAAATGAAACCTTTGATTTGTAGTTATGAAAAATGACAAGGCTATTAAAGAATTGGTATGATTTTCTCTTTCTCTAATTTCCCATTCCTTACTCCTCCTTGAATTGTAACTTGTTGCATGAACCCATAAAAAAGGGAATTACTGAAGAAAAATAAAATGACACGGTTTGAAATTTTTGGCAGTTTTGGTTTACTAAATTTTAATTGCATGCTGTGAGGGGTTTTGACTTTGACCTGCCACTAACCACCATTTTAGGCACATTTTCCTCATCTTACATTATCCTTAAATTAGTAAATTCAACCTTAAACGACAACCTCTACTCTTCACACCGTGCCACAATTAACAAACACAAACAAATCCACTTTCTTTTTCTGAAACATATCACTCACCATTGTGGTTTCTATTTTTTGGAAACACGCTTTGATGTTAGGACAAGAGATAAAGATTTTGTTTTTGTTGAAAAGAACAATTTTTTATTTTTGGGAGAGTTAAGGGGTAATGTAATTTTATTATTATTTTTCTTTTCTAAGCTAAATAACACAATGAATGAAGATCGTTACAGCAGAAAATATAGAATAAAAGGTTAAAATGTGAGAGATTAAAACTTATTTAATTATAAATTAAGTTCAAATAAAAGCAGTTATTTTGATTGAAAAGGTATTGCCAAAAATATGGATACTACTATGGCTACACATGACTTGGTTTGATTAGGTATTCATAAAAAGAATCAGAACCAAAAAGTAAAATTAGTTGGGTTGAGTCAGATTAATGTGTATATGAAAATATTATAAAAAATAGAAAATAAAATAATTAATGGTATTCTAAAATAATTCACTCAACTCAACATTGGTCTTTAAAACATTACAGTGTTGTGTTTTGTTTTTTTAATAAGTGAAACCAGTGTTGTGAAACCCGAGCCGGACGTCAAACCGGCAGAGGTCCTGTATTAGGTTTAACCGGTTTAAACAGTTAAACCGCCCGGTCTGACCGGGTGATTTCGTACATAATTAATAATTTTTATTTATAAATATATAGTTATATATAAATGTAAAACTTTATATAATTAATAATTATGTATAATTATATTGAAATAATACCTCTTTATCATTTTTTGGACCGTAGTAAAACAAAATATTAGAACATTGTCCCATTTTTTTTATTTTTAAGTGAGCCGTCCGGTTTACTTCCCGGGTTAATCCGGTTTAACCGGGTTTAACATGGTCGGACCGGATTTTTTCCGGTTCAAAGCGGTCCAACTCTCATTCGGTTAAGACGGCAAACCAGAGCCGTTTTCAAGTCCGGCCAGCGGTCAGACCGGTCGGACTGTCCGGTCCGGTCCGGTTCCAACAACACTGAGTGAAACACATTACTAGAATATTTGATAGTGTTGGTTGGTTCCTTTAGTTTTATGGGTTAGTCTAGTAAAACCTAAACCCAAAAACCAAACCGACATTAATTGGTTATAGAGAAAAAACCAAACACATCTGATGGAAAAACATGTTGGATTTAATTGTTTGGTTTTTTTGATTATGTCATAACCATGTAGTGCATAATACTTAACAATCATATAAATTGAAATATAAGAAGTTTTTGTGTGTATCAAGGTGTCTTCTGACCGATAGCCAAGACTAATTCATTTCGAGACATAAAGATTGTTGAAGTAAATTTTGTATCTTTCATACACATAACAATGGTCAATCCTATGTTTAAAAAACTCAATTATTTACCAATTGCTTAAGATGGAGATAATAGAATTTTATATAACCCTCTCAAATAAAACATTTTGTATACACAAAAGAGGGATGAAATCCATTACATCATATTCAGACAACTCAATTGTGTTGGATTTTATTTGTTATCCTTAATAGACAATGTAAACAATAATAAATATATAGAGATAAGAATAAGCATAAATTTCTTACAAAAACTTATAAAGGCCTCAACTGAAAGAATTAATCATTTTCAGGACTCGTGTTGTCTCTTCCAACAAATGTCGCTTCCAGAAATCAAACCCTTAACATTTTGGTTATCTTGGGATCTACCGAGTCTTACCCTATTAGACCAATACATTGTGATCGTGAAGTAAGTTCTTTTTTTCCAAATAAGCAAGTTCATTGGGGGACCTACAAATCTACTATTTTTCATATTTAATGACCTGCCTTCTTTTGTCTATCTTTTTCATACCGGGAATTCAACAATTTCTAAGGGTGTTAGACAAAATATTAAATATATTTTTGAACTAATTTTTCTAAGTGGTTTGAATAAATGATAAAAAAAAACCAAGACACGCGCCCATATGGTTATGGTACACAACAAAAACCATAGAATACTATAATTTATTTTTCGAACGTTTTCATTGTTTGTCGATTAAAAGCATGGTAAAACACATCTAAAGCTTGCTTGTGAATATATCATGGTAAATCATTTTTACATTGTAAGATACTATAATTAAATTATGAATTAGTACACGCCCCGTATTTTTGTCCCCTATAGTAAGCTTTCTGTGAGTGAATATATCAGGATCATAACATGATTTTTATTTACTAGATCAAACTAAAGTTATCAAAGAAAATCCTTAGCACCATCAAAACAATCATTGCAGCAAATGAGGATAGAAAGGATTGTTGTCTAGTGAACAGGTAAAATAGGAAGGTTGCCTTCAAAACTTTTACCAAAATTATTTATGATATAACATTATGACATCATTTAATATATTGATTTAATATGCATATGTTGACAATGTAAATGTTTTCTACACTGTCAGTAACCATTCATGACCCTCAAATAAAAAGTAATATAAACCAAAAGTGGATGATGGACTGACAGTCTAGAAAATTTTACACTCGGATGAAATTAAGCCTAGATTTTTATTGTCTTAAAAATATTTGTCACACAATTGCTTGCTTATTTTTTTGATAGAATTATCAACACACTAAAATGGATAGAATTATCAAATATAAGGCAGAAGAAAAGTTTTGGACAAAATAACTCAGAGAAAGCACTAAACCACGTCACAAATAAATTATCTTACATAAAATTAGGCCCTTTCAATCATCACTAGAGGCAGAAATTTCAGAATGCACATTAAAACACACCGGAATACTACAGTTATACAATGTTCCTACGCACGATCACCCCTGCCATCATCCTCACTGATTCCATCATTGGCATATCTGCAGTAACAGACCCAATAACAAAACATTAGTGCTTTGAATTCCATCAAAGCCAAACATCGAGACGGTGATAAAATCTAAAACTGAAATGCTGAGTAAGAAAAAATAGAAAAACATCAGAATTGCATCAGAACTAACCGCCAAGAAGATGTTAAATTTCGAGCTTTTCTGTCTAGTTGAAGATTTTCTAAAGCATGTGAAGCTTGAGTTACATCATCAGAAAGTTCATCACTGTCATATCGCCAACTGTACTCGTCTTTCCTATAAGCAGAAGTGGAGGACCCTCCTCTTCTATCTGAATACCAGAGTTCAAATTAGGAAGTTTCAAGCATACAAATAAAGTAAGGTAAAAGTCAATGACAGAAAATACCCACCAGATCCCTGAGATGAAGGAACAGCCCTGCAACAAATGTGTATCATGTAAAATATGTGAGAATGACAATATGACAATGAGAAGAGGTAGGAACGCGAAAAAGTAAAATAATAATGTGATAACATTCGACCAGTTAGTCAGGGAAAAGAGTTAGTTATGCACCTTCCTAGTGGAGGTAAGCCACCAGCAACAGATGATGAAGAAGGCCTTCGCATGTTCCGGGACTCAGGGTTTGGCAAAGGCTCAGTTTCTGGAGCGGTAAATCTCCTGCCGCTGGACCTTGCTTGAGATAAATTCTGCAAAGCATGAATCAACGCAATATCAAATGTCAGTAAACATTCGCAACAGTTCTGATATCTACGCTTTGCACAAGTAATGATCAACCAAAGATATGAACTCATTAACTTTCATCGTTGTGCATGACAAATGACTTTCTCCCCAATATATCAATAGAAAGTAGCAACTACCAGTACCATTTTAAGCAAACACTTGGTTTTTTAATTTTGTCTACACATGATCTTGCAGCCACATCGGTGCACAAGCCACATACACTACAACTAAAGGGTTTCTTTGAATCACCAAAGGACAATGTTACTTAATAAAGTCAGCCTTTATTCTATGAAATCTACACATCAAATTTTCAACGTCCTTAAAAATTGTGAAAGATTTTAGCCAATATATCATTATCTCCTACCTGGAAACATCCACTCCGCTTGTGGGGTAAGACTATGTATATCTACCCTCTTCAAACCTTACTAGGTGGGAGCCTCGTGCAACAGGTCACCCTTTATATCATTATCTCCTAACTACAACAGTTTCTTTTCCAAAATCTTCGAATATGAAGTTTCATAAGTCTTAAATTCATCTCTACAATTAAAGTTATAATTAGCCAATCTAAAGGTCCAACAGCATTTCTATATGAATCCTATTGTAAAATTGTAGTATCATTAGGAGCTAGCCGAGCTAAAGTTATCACACTACATCATAATATGGCAATTGCTTGCTTGAAAATAGATAGAAAATTTTAACAAAAACAACATTGTTGACTCAATATAAACAAAACCAGATAAAGCTACAGCAATTCAAGCCTTGGCTGCTATGCTTTGGGATAAAAAAATCACTCCTAACCCTAGTCTACTACAAAACCCCATGCATAAAAAGTTCATCTGAAATGGAAGTAAGATAGAGGATGAAAGAATGATATAAAGAAGCCAAGGAACTGAAAAACCTCAAACTTCAAGAATCCTTCAAGCACATCCAAGAGTAGGGGGCTATCTCCATTTCTGTTGAGATCCAATCCATTTTTGCTACTAGATTCTTTCAACTCAGCCTTCCAAGAATCTTTGTCCTGAAAGAGAACGACATCATCAAAGGGATAAAAACGAGAATTAAAATGAATGGCCCAAGATCATCAAAAAATACTACAGCAAAAGCAAAAAAATGACCAATTACCAAATTGCATTCTGGAAGATACACTTTGAGTGTGTGGTTGAGTTGTGCCCAGTCTAGGTATTCACAAACCAGTGCAGTAAGGAGTCTACCTGCAGGATGAATGCCAAAACTTGAATGAAGTACAGATTGAAAGGAGATACATAATAGATTCAACTAAATTATAAGACAGAATCTTAAAACATAAAGAGTAGAATATTGAGCCAGTTTATCATAACACTCCATATTCAACTAAATTAAAAATACATTTTTTTTAAATGTTTGTTAGATTAAAAAATGCATTTTTTCATGTTGTATCCGTTAGCTTAGGTTTCTTGAAATGTTTACAACTTGTTTGGATAGGCATTATTGGAAGTTTTTCTAGGACAGAAAAACTGAAAACTGTTTCGGAATAAAAAGAACGCATTTTTACAACCCTAAACAGAGGAGCCTAATTACCTGAAGGAGAAGCGTGAAGGTGCTTAGCACGATCGTTGCAGCTAGCAAGCAATGCAGGAGGTAAACCTTCGTCCTTCTCGATTACACGATCCTCCTCTTCAATCGCCTCAAACACACTCGCTCTAAGTTCAGCCTGAGACACACACACACACATAAATAACCCTAATTTAATGATAATGAATCATGCAATTACAACTACAATTTAATGGATCCACCTAATATATATTTTGAAAACAATTGGGGAAAATAAAACCCTAGAAATTGGAAGAGAGAGGAACAAACACGAATCCTGGCGAGGACACCTTTCTTCTCGAGAGTACGGGTAACGAGTGTCTTAAGGTCCATCATTTCACGAGTGTAGTCATCCATATTCAAATTCAAATTCAAATTCAACTTGTTATTCTTCTGTGATTGGAGTTTCTTTCTTCGTTTGTTTCAGAAACAACTTGAATGGTATAATCAATGTATGGGCGCCATAGCAGAGAAATTAAGGAATGAGATTGTGGCAAATGGATTTAGATTGCACCGTCTAACTCCATCCATTCTTCACCGTTAATGGAACATGTCTTTTGTTATCTTTTTAAATTATCAGTTTTAAAATACAAATGTTACTAAATTAGTATTTTATGTTAACGAGAAACTAAGAAGAAAAAATATGTGAGAAAGAGACTAGAAAGAGAGAATTAGATGGGAAAAAAAGTAAATTTTTGTATGTTTGGTTCGAGATAATAAAAAAAAAAGAATAGAAAAAATTATATGAAATCTCTTGAATAGATATATGTTATCCTAAACAATATTACAACTCTTATCCCACAACAATGAAAATGAAAATATGTTATATCAATTAAAAAATTAAATATTAATTATTTTTTTCTATTTTTGTTTCATTATAATTACTAATTTACAAAATTTGGGACATGGTTTAAAATAATAAATTATTCTTTCATTTTCTCTAGAGAACCAAAATGTATGGATCACACCTAAATAGTTTATTTCTCTTAGAATATCTCTTCCCTCATTTTCTTTCTCTCTTCTTTCTATTCCCTATCAAATGGAGCATTAAGCTCCTTATTACTCCACTTCATTAGTCATCTATCATTACTCGTTTAACCATGATGATATTACTCCATATATTTAAAATTATTAACTAATGTAACTAGTTAATATCTTTTTATTAATTATAAAATAATGTTTAATAAGTTGTTAGAACATTCAAACTCATCAGTTTTGTTTGACAAAACTTAGCTATGCTAAAATTGTTCCTTATAATGGCAAAAGTAGTTAATGATAGAACTAGTTAATGGTTATGAGATTGACTTTGTTTCACACAAGTAGAAGCTAAAAGTTGATAAATTAGCTAATCCAATGAACAAGATTAGTCCATAAGTTGAATAAATAATTATTAGTTCCTAATCTAACTCAAATACACTATGAAATAGGAGATTATAAACTCGTTAATGATTAAAATTAAGATTAGTACAAACTAAATCCCTAACAAATTCAAATTACAGTGTAATAACTATGATCTATATATGAATAGAGATTTATACACACTCTGAAGAGTCAATGATAATTAAAAATTGATTATAATATTAAAGTGACAGTATATAAAAATATTACGTGTATATATTTTTTCTTTAAATTATTATTTTGCTCCACAACTTTTAATACGTGGGCTCGTATTAGTTTTTTTATTATCTTGTTTTTCTTAACAATAATAGAATCAATGATGTGACACACTAATTACACACGTGGCAATTTCATGCTTGAAAATATTGTCAAATAGAAGTTATCCTCTTCTCCCTCACCATCTCTAGGAAAAACAATCCTTCAAGCTATCCTTATTAATATCAAGTTATCCTTTAACATTAATAAAATGACTTGTACACTAGTCAAAACTAATTCTAATATTCTACTACGATCCATTATGCATAAATGATGACGGGAAATATTCACAAGGTGATCCCTTATTCCATTATTTTCTTGAAGAACATTAGTGATTGCCCCAAGTTCCAACTTCAAATCGATTAAACAATATTGATCTAAGTTGTTTCATGCTGGAATAGAAGCCATAAACTGTGATTGCCCAGTTAGTTGTTTAAACACACATCATGGCTATAACTAAATACAAGGCTAACTGTTAATTTTGGTCCATTTGCATTCATTCACAGAGAAATATGTTCATACAAAACAATTCCTTCATTCTCATTGGACTATTCCATGGAGAAAATATAGAAAAAATCTGATCGAAATATTTGACAATTACTGGTTGCATTCATACAAAACTATATTAAACATAGATATACATATTGGAGGAACAGAGTTCAACACATCATACATTACTCTGCAACATCCCCAAACAAGGGTGGAGCTTATAGAAGAAGCAAGGAGAACAGGACAATAATCTTATATAACAGAACAATATGGCCCTCTGCTGCAAAGCTTGCTCCTACAAAAATATTGGGCAGCAGAAAATCCATAATTCCTTTGCCAATAATATGCTTTGACCTATAAAGGAAATCAGCATACTGTGCGCCCATAGCACAAACAGGCCAAATATAGATTTTTTGACCATTTATCCTGAACATGATGACAACCCAAAATTAGAGTAAGTGTTGATAATAATAATTTAACAAAGTCAATTAGTCATTTATCATCCCTTACCTTAACATGTGTGCTCGGAAATTGAGATGTACGGAGAGTTTCCTGAGTTTCATCCCCAGGCCTACGCCTCGGAATACTTAGTATAAGAGCAGATTGATCCGTCGTGGCAGCAGTTGCTGTAATCCTATAACCATTATCCCAACGTCTATGAATGCCCTCACTTGGATAGAGAAAATCAAGTTCAACCACCTGCAATATAAGGTGGAAGATATGAGAACATGCTGACCCAGGAAGGAAATCGAGTACTCAAATAAAGCAGCAAAACTGTTAACTGTACGTCACATGATATAAAACAAAGTAACAGCTACCTGATCACTGTATCCAGCATTGCGAGACATGACAACACCCCAGCGACTTCCAGCAGTAGCCATTGAGGTGACATGAAAACCTTCTTTCCACTTCTTGTTTATCCATTTGAAGGGGAAAGAGTCACTCACTTTGTATGATTGTTGGGTATACTGTGTGCCTGCAAAAGCAGATCACAAATCACTACAAAATCAAAAGTAACAGTAGAAACATTGTATGTAGATGTCTGCAGAAATAAAAGCAGTCAAAAGTCACATCAAAAAGAAAGGGGGCACAGTTAATATTAACAGAAAGGAACCAATTTCAGCAAAAGAGAATTGCGCTAACAGAGGTGGTTGCCAGAGTTTGATGGTCATTGGAGATGGAGAAAGAGAGAGTCCAAAGGCTGAGAATGAGACGTGAGAAGGCTGGGCGTGATAGAATGAGAATCGAAAGAGAGAGGCCAAAAATTGTGACTGAGAATCCAGAGAAAGGGGAATGCTTAGGTTTTTGCATAAAACGCAGAATACCCCTGAAACACCCTACTAAAACTGCCAGAGACGTGGATGTGGAGGGCACGAAGGGTTGAATGGTGGAAACCACCATAAACCACATTATAGTAGATGGTGAATGACAGTTTGCAAGAATTCCACCATGCTACCCTTTAACAACACTGGCCAAGAATGGGAATAATTCAACATTGAAGAAGTTACAAATCATGAAAGACTTTCTCGTGATATTATTCATCGTCCAGGAAACAATTCATCATTATAGAAATCAACTTCGTTAGCGATCAAACCTTTTGACATCACCACAAGAGAGGCACCATTAACAGACCCTGCAATAGAAGTAATGTAATAACTCTTATCCCATTGCTCCATGATCCATTCCTGAAAGAAATAGAGACAAACTGATAAGATTCATAGCATAAAAAGGGATAAAAACTGGCATGTCATATAACATAATTCACCTTGTGTAAGAAAACAGGTGACCACTTGTAAACTTGATGTGTAAAACCAGTTCCAGCATCCATAATAAGTGCCCAAAGATTAGAACAAGAAGACACACAACTAATAAGAAGACCATCAGCAATCCCTTTCTCAATATGCTGTGCTAATCTTGTATCAGCCACATTGTAATGATACCTAAAAAATGCAACCATTTTAGAAGCCACCAGCAAGTCACAACTCACACACACATGATTGCTGGGATTGAAGGGCAAAGGTACAGAAAGTGAATAAAAATCTACCTTTGTTTCATTGGTAGTCTTGCATTGTAAATCGAAATCCATTGCATAGCAGGAACCCCTAAACGAACCTTCTTCTTGGGCTGTGAATCATCATCTTCCTCAATATTCAATCTACTCCGCTTTTGCCCAACCTGATTTTTTTTTGAGCAAGTGCATACTTAAGATGAATACACTGACCAGCTAGAAGAGGCGAAAGAAAAAACAAGAAACCATACTTTAGTGATTACCTTTTGAGCACCATCAGTATTAACTGGACGCAAAGCTGGAGGTCCGATTATACCATCAAACAAAGAAATTAGCTTGGCATAGTTAGGTTCTTCGTCAAATTTCATGCTCACCACAGCCTCAAGAAACTGTCTGAAAGGAGCAGGGCAAAAGCAGCATAGCATCTCAGGAGATGTCCCCATCTTCTTTTTGCAAACAAGGAAGGACTACAATTTAATGGATCCACCTAATATATATTTTGAAAACAATTGGGGAAAATAAAACCCTAGAAATTGGAAGAGAGAGGAACAAACACGAATCCTGGCGAGGACACCTTTCTTCTCGAGAGTACGGGTAACGAGTGTCTTAAGGTCCATCATTTCACGAGTGTAGTCATCCATATTCAAATTCAAATTCAAATTCAACTTGTTATTCTTCTGTGATTGGAGTTTCTTTCTTCGTTTGTTTCAGAAACAACTTGAATGGTATAATCAATGTATGGGCGCCATAGCAGAGAAATTAAGGAATGAGATTGTGGCAAATGGATTTAGATTGCACCGTCTAACTCCATCCATTCTTCACCGTTAATGGAACATGTCTTTTGTTATCTTTTTAAATTATCAGTTTTAAAATACAAATGTTACTAAATTAGTATTTTATGTTAACGAGAAACTAAGAAGAAAAAATATGTGAGAAAGAGACTAGAAAGAGAGAATTAGATGGGAAAAAAAGTAAATTTTTGTATGTTTGGTTCGAGATAATAAAAAAAAAAGAATAGAAAAAATTATATGAAATCTCTTGAATAGATATATGTTATCCTAAACAATATTACAACTCTTATCCCACAACAATGAAAATGAAAATATGTTATATCAATTAAAAAATTAAATATTAATTATTTTTTTCTATTTTTGTTTCATTATAATTACTAATTTACAAAATTTGGGACATGGTTTAAAATAATAAATTATTCTTTCATTTTCTCTAGAGAACCAAAATGTATGGATCACACCTAAATAGTTTATTTCTCTTAGAATATCTCTTCCCTCATTTTCTTTCTCTCTTCTTTCTATTCCCTATCAAATGGAGCATTAAGCTCCTTATTACTCCACTTCATTAGTCATCTATCATTACTCGTTTAACCATGATGATATTACTCCATATATTTAAAATTATTAACTAATGTAACTAGTTAATATCTTTTTATTAATTATAAAATAATGTTTAATAAGTTGTTAGAACATTCAAACTCATCAGTTTTGTTTGACAAAACTTAGCTATGCTAAAATTGTTCCTTATAATGGCAAAAGTAGTTAATGATAGAACTAGTTAATGGTTATGAGATTGACTTTGTTTCACACAAGTAGAAGCTAAAAGTTGATAAATTAGCTAATCCAATGAACAAGATTAGTCCATAAGTTGAATAAATAATTATTAGTTCCTAATCTAACTCAAATACACTATGAAATAGGAGATTATAAACTCGTTAATGATTAAAATTAAGATTAGTACAAACTAAATCCCTAACAAATTCAAATTACAGTGTAATAACTATGATCTATATATGAATAGAGATTTATACACACTCTGAAGAGTCAATGATAATTAAAAATTGATTATAATATTAAAGTGACAGTATATAAAAATATTACGTGTATATATTTTTTCTTTAAATTATTATTTTGCTCCACAACTTTTAATACGTGGGCTCGTATTAGTTTTTTTATTATCTTGTTTTTCTTAACAATAATAGAATCAATGATGTGACACACTAATTACACACGTGGCAATTTCATGCTTGAAAATATTGTCAAATAGAAGTTATCCTCTTCTCCCTCACCATCTCTAGGAAAAACAATCCTTCAAGCTATCCTTATTAATATCAAGTTATCCTTTAACATTAATAAAATGACTTGTACACTAGTCAAAACTAATTCTAATATTCTACTACGATCCATTATGCATAAATGATGACGGGAAATATTCACAAGGTGATCCCTTATTCCATTATTTTCTTGAAGAACATTAGTGATTGCCCCAAGTTCCAACTTCAAATCGATTAAACAATATTGATCTAAGTTGTTTCATGCTGGAATAGAAGCCATAAACTGTGATTGCCCAGTTAGTTGTTTAAACACACATCATGGCTATAACTAAATACAAGGCTAACTGTTAATTTTGGTCCATTTGCATTCATTCACAGAGAAATATGTTCATACAAAACAATTCCTTCATTCTCATTGGACTATTCCATGGAGAAAATATAGAAAAAATCTGATCGAAATATTTGACAATTACTGGTTGCATTCATACAAAACTATATTAAACATAGATATACATATTGGAGGAACAGAGTTCAACACATCATACATTACTCTGCAACATCCCCAAACAAGGGTGGAGCTTATAGAAGAAGCAAGGAGAACAGGACAATAATCTTATATAACAGAACAATATGGCCCTCTGCTGCAAAGCTTGCTCCTACAAAAATATTGGGCAGCAGAAAATCCATAATTCCTTTGCCAATAATATGCTTTGACCTATAAAGGAAATCAGCATACTGTGCGCCCATAGCACAAACAGGCCAAATATAGATTTTTTGACCATTTATCCTGAACATGATGACAACCCAAAATTAGAGTAAGTGTTGATAATAATAATTTAACAAAGTCAATTAGTCATTTATCATCCCTTACCTTAACATGTGTGCTCGGAAATTGAGATGTACGGAGAGTTTCCTGAGTTTCATCCCCAGGCCTACGCCTCGGAATACTTAGTATAAGAGCAGATTGATCCGTCGTGGCAGCAGTTGCTGTAATCCTATAACCATTATCCCAACGTCTATGAATGCCCTCACTTGGATAGAGAAAATCAAGTTCAACCACCTGCAATATAAGGTGGAAGATATGAGAACATGCTGACCCAGGAAGGAAATCGAGTACTCAAATAAAGCAGCAAAACTGTTAACTGTACGTCACATGATATAAAACAAAGTAACAGCTACCTGATCACTGTATCCAGCATTGCGAGACATGACAACACCCCAGCGACTTCCAGCAGTAGCCATTGAGGTGACATGAAAACCTTCTTTCCACTTCTTGTTTATCCATTTGAAGGGGAAAGAGTCACTCACTTTGTATGATTGTTGGGTATACTGTGTGCCTGCAAAAGCAGATCACAAATCACTACAAAATCAAAAGTAACAGTAGAAACATTGTATGTAGATGTCTGCAGAAATAAAAGCAGTCAAAAGTCACATCAAAAAGAAAGGGGGCACAGTTAATATTAACAGAAAGGAACCAATTTCAGCAAAAGAGAATTGCGCTAACAGAGGTGGTTGCCAGAGTTTGATGGTCATTGGAGATGGAGAAAGAGAGAGTCCAAAGGCTGAGAATGAGACGTGAGAAGGCTGGGCGTGATAGAATGAGAATCGAAAGAGAGAGGCCAAAAATTGTGACTGAGAATCCAGAGAAAGGGGAATGCTTAGGTTTTTGCATAAAACGCAGAATACCCCTGAAACACCCTACTAAAACTGCCAGAGACGTGGATGTGGAGGGCACGAAGGGTTGAATGGTGGAAACCACCATAAACCACATTATAGTAGATGGTGAATGACAGTTTGCAAGAATTCCACCATGCTACCCTTTAACAACACTGGCCAAGAATGGGAATAATTCAACATTGAAGAAGTTACAAATCATGAAAGACTTTCTCGTGATATTATTCATCGTCCAGGAAACAATTCATCATTATAGAAATCAACTTCGTTAGCGATCAAACCTTTTGACATCACCACAAGAGAGGCACCATTAACAGACCCTGCAATAGAAGTAATGTAATAACTCTTATCCCACTGCTCCATGATCCATTCCTGAATGAAATAGAGACACATTGATAAGATTCATCGCATGAAATGGGATAGAAACCGGTGACTCATTTAACATATTTCACCTTGTGTAAGAAAACAGGTGACCACTTGTAAAGTTGATGTGTAAAACCAGTTCCAGCATCCATAATAAGTGCCCAAAGATTAGAACAAGAAGACACACAACTAATAAGAAGACCATCAGCAATCCCTTTCTCAATATGCTGTGCTAATCTTGTATCAGCCACATTGTAATGATACCTAAAAAATGCAACCATTTTAGAAGCCACCAGCAAGTCACAACTCACACACACATGATTGCTGGGATTGAAGGGCAAAGGTACAGAAAGTGAATAAAAATCTACCTTTGTTTCATTGGTAGTCTTGCATTGTAAATCGAAATCCATTGCATAGCAGGAACCCCTAAACGAACCTTCTTCTTGGGCTGTGAATCATCATCTTCCTCAATATTCAATCTACTCCGCTTTTGCCCAACCTGATTATTTTTTGTTTTATTGAGCAAGTACAGACTTAAGATGAATACACTGAGCAGCTATGAGAGGTGAAAGGGAAACATAAGCAAGAAACCATACATTAGTGATTACCTTTTGAGCACCATCAGTATTAACTGGCTGCAATGCTGGAGGTCCGACTATACCATCAAACAAAGAAATTAACTTGCCATAGTTAGGCTCTTCATCAAATTTCATGCTCACCACAGCCTCAAGAAACTGTCTGAAAGGAGAAGGGCAAAAGCAGCATAGCATCTCAGGAGATGTCCCCATCTTCTTTTTGCAAACAAGGAAGGACTTGGTATCACCCTAAAAACAAGGTAAGATTAGATTGAAAAATGGCATGTAAAGGAATTCAATTGGAACAGCAAACATGTAAAATAAATGTATCCACCTGATAACCTTGCCATGGTAATCGGCCTTTGTGAAGGAAAATAAGTGTGTATGCAAGAGATTCGAGATCATCCCTTCTACTAGCAGTTCGTCCCAAATGAGCATGAACACTAGCATATCGAACTGTCCCTCTACACAAGTTAAAAATACAAGACTCAAGAAGAATGACAACCATACACGAAACTAACAAACCATCAACACAAAAGGAAAACAAAGATAGTAGGAAAGAAAACTTGAAGTAGGAAAATAAAGAAAAAGGGGGAAGGGGAAAAAGGAAAACCTAAACATATCAGGGCGTTGATCATATTCAACATGCTGGCCACTGGAGGTGTCTCTCCATTTTGTCGCTGCAAAATATGTGCAAATATTAAAACGGAGTTAACATAAAGAAACCTCAAATACACATTTATCCTTTAGTTGCATCTACTAACCTAATCCAAGGTCAACAAGAAACAGTTTCTTCTCTTGTGCTGTAGCTGGCTGACCCAATAAAAAGTTCTCTGGTTTTACATCTCCATGCACATAACTACAATGAACAACAGGAATGAAAAGGTCATGCTTATTGTTTAGAATCCAGGAGAATTAAAAATGAATCAACTTATAAACAGTGTGAAGCTCTTTTTTATATATAGATACAAAAACATTCTAAACTCAAAAAGTATGAATAATAAATCAGAGTGAAAAAAGGATTCAACTTGTAAACAAAAATGTTACATCAATTACGTACCCCCTGGAGTGCATCTTTTCCAGTATCGATAAGGACTCAACAGCTATACATGAGACCATTTCACTAGACATCCTGAACACATAAAAAAAAGCACACAACACATAAAATCAAAACATATAATTGCCATTTTTTAAACGTTTAATACACAAGGGCACAGGCCCTATAACAAATCAACAGATGCAGTTACAAAACCAGGACTCGGGTATGATTCCACTCACGTCTGGCTTGAGGAATTCCACACATCCCACAAACTTGGTCCAAGCATATCCATAACCTGCATATATATGAAGAAAACAGTTGAATTGTTAAATAGGCAATCACATAACAGGGTGGTTATTGTATAATAGAGTTATAAATCATACCATCACATAATATTCTCCTTGTCTTCCTTTGTAGTGTACTTTTGGTATTCCGTGACTGCCACCAAGGGTGCTTTTAACAGAACATAAAAGTCAAACCATATTTCTAAAAAGGTTATCACAAAGCATACAAAACAGATTTAAATAAATTTATAGAACACCTTGCAAAAATAAAAGAATACTCACTTATACACTTGCCACTCATAAGGAGGGCCATAGTTACATCCTTTACTGTTCCTATGTTCAAATTTCAGAGCCACCTGAGACATGGAAGATAGAAATCAACTTCAATCCAAATAAATCTCAAGAGTCAAAAGCACACCAAAACCTTTCACATACAAAGCCAGGAGGTAATAATAGAAGCTTACCTCGACAGCTCCGGGGCCAGCCCGCTCACGACGGCCAACAAAAACCTGACCAAAACCACCTTTACCCAGTTTCCTCTCGACCTTGTACATAGGTGATCCTCCTACTTGAACCTGAAAACAAATTCCAAGTTCATTGTAAATAAACAAATTATTCAATCGATAAGCAACAATAACACACCATCTATTGCAAAGTCATTAGTCCTAGCAGTGGCATCTCAAACACTAACAACACCTTAACAAAATGGGGAAAATATTCAAATAAAATAAAAATCAACCACCCTTATTAGCACTATAAGATATAAAATATAAATAAACAGACAGTAACAAAATTATAAAGTATAAAACTATAAGATATAACCTTTTCAGGAAAAACTGGATCCTCTGGAGCAACACCCTTATTAGCACTTAATCCACCACTAGCATCAGCCATCGCGTTCACGTTAACGTTAACGGCTACGGGTACAACCTCTTCTTTCTTCTTCTTAGCGTTCTTCGCTGTGTTTCTTTTCGGTGGTTCCAAACCTTCCTTTGCAACCGCAGCACGACCGCGCCGCACTCCACTACGAAGCTTCGGCGGCATTCTCTAAACCCATGCAATCGATTCGATTAGATTTTCTAAGATCCTCGATCATTATTTGCCTTTTACCAAAGCTCAAAGACCCGATTCATGGCTCAAATTGTGAGTTTTCACAAAATTTAAACTTGAGGATGGAATCGAAGAGATGTGGAATTTTATTGAAATGGGTAAGCGGCGAAATTCGTCGAGAGGGGTGGGAAATCGAGGGGTGGATTAGATTGGGGAAAAATAGGGTTAGGGTTTGATGGGGATGGTTGAGAAGGAAGGTGGATGATATAGAAAATTAATTAAAAAAAGGAAAGGTAGTAGGCGGCATGAATTTTAGATTATAGTTTTAGGTGGAAATGTGACACAGAAAAATCCCATAATCCTGATATTTTTTTTGTACTACTTGTTAGGAAATAATTTCTTTCAAAATACGTTTTCTTTCACGCTTTGTTTATTAAGAAATATAGTAAATATAGCGAAAGTATATCATTATACGACCATCTTATTTGTTAGTTCATAACCCTAATATGAAAATAGACTTTACCCTCCTCTCTTATTGGGTAGGAATTTTAAATAATTGCAACCGTTGTTTACTTCCATAAGCACTTAACGTTGCAAGGAATTAAAGAAATTAGGAGACATGTGGAAAGAAAAGAGAGAGTGAATGGTGATATAATATGAGGTGAAGAGTATAAAAAAACAGTGTAAAAAATGTTAGGTACAAAGAAAATGGCACTGTAGAAATTTTATTGTTTTTCCGGGTGGTTTAATTCTTTAATTACATAATCGTTGCTTGTTGTGCAAGTTTTTTCTTGGTTTCCCATAGATATTCTTGCACTATATACAATCATATATAAGTCGGAGATATACACAGGTATTGAAGTTGATTATGAGTTTAGGTGAGTTAAATAACAAGAGAGTAGTAAAAACATTGAATAATAGGTTATGATATACACTTGAGAATGGGTTTATAAATATATAATAGACTATAATATATTAGACTTTTTTTGTGAAATAAATCCGACTTAGGCTTTTCAAAAAGTCTGTTTAGCTTAACAAGCCAAACTTTGAATTTTTTAAACATGCTAAAATGTCAGACCTAGATTTTTATACACTATATAACTTTGGTGTGTTTAAGACAAAATCAAAGCAAGTAATGTGTACCATAATTTGTTTGTTAATGTTTGATCTATGAGTAAGATATTGAGCTTTATGGGGAGAACGATATGACATCAGTTTATGTGATGTTGTTGTAAAAAGTTATACAATCACTACTTCATATGTCACTTATTTATAATATATTCTGAAGAGCTGATATTAATTAAATATAAATTATAAATAATACAATAATAATATATAAAATTTATACAATTTTTTTTCAATATTAGTTTGAGTTTATACACTTAGCCCATTTAACCCACGGGATAGAAAACCATCATACTGATGAGTGGGGAGTAAAATAGGAGAGGCGAGAAAGGGGTAACTTGTGGTGTTGGTGTGTGGGCCAAGTTTATATTAAACACACAGGCCATGGCATACCTATAAATATTTATTGAGAAAAAAGAAATATCCAATAACATTTAATATGCATATTTCACATCATCATTATTTAAAAATAATAAAAATAAATAATATATTGAATATATATATAATTTTGCACTGATAATGCCTAAATATTACATATTATTAACATGATAAATTTTTGTACATCTCAACTAAATCATGTATTTTTTATATATAATCATTATTGATTCAAATTCAGTAAGACAAGTAAATGATAAATAATATATTATTTTTACATTGATGTTACTCTTATAGTCTTATACCTACCCACTTTTGAATTTTATTAACTCCTGGTTGCGAGGGATTTCCTTATTCACTCATAATTGTAAAAACTTATGATTTGCACAAACATTAGGAGGTGAACGGTCTCTCTATTTGTCAGTCCATTCAACGTTCATTTTGTTTTAAATTAGTAATAATTATATATGAATGATATAATAATTATATATGAATGATATATTAATTACATATAAATTCTTATATCATTTTCATACATTTTTTTATTCTTTTAAAATGAGATTATGCACTTAGTTTTATATCGAACAACTAGTTTTATCTATGGCGGACCCCGCAAGCCATACACAAAATTTCATTACTAGGAGCGCATATTCAATTTTTAGATTTAACAACTCCATAACATTAACATGTGTATATTTTTTTGGATACGGTATTATCTCATGTAATCTTTTAGAATGTGTAATTGTCTCTCTCTTCGAGTAACATTCATAACAATTAAATTATTGATTTTTTTGTCATTTAAGTATTAAGTTACTAAACTAAAGTCTTGTTGGTATAAGTATATATTTTATTTTTTGTACAACTAAGGGTATCCTCTTACATTTTTAGGTAAGAAACTAGTTCCTCTTGGGATTCATTGTTATCCCTCTTAACAAATGTCGCTATTAGAAATCAAATCATCGACTTTGGAGATTCAACATGACCTTACACTATTAGACTACAAATATAGATTATCTTTATTAAAAAAAGTATGTAATTCTATTTGATGTATTTTCCTCTTCTTTTGCAAAAGTAAGGGATAAACTTGATGGCATTTATTTGCTATAATAAATTTTATGAAAAAAGCAAAATATTAGGTGGCTACTGGCTAGTGAGGCCCTTCCCATCCCTTTTAAAAAACTGTATGAAAAAATAATTAATTTAATCTGCCAACAAAATTAATAATGAATTTTTAGATAAATATGCAAAATCAACCCTCAAAAACTGTGCAAAGCCAGAATAACCTCAAGCAGCTTCCACTAATTAACAAGCTAAAAGGGTAAAGCTGTCTTTTAAGAAGAATGGTATAAATTGATTAGGGGTAATTTTTCTTCTTCACAGTTCATTCGCGGATACAACCATATTTAAATTAAATTTAATTATTAAATATTTTTCTGACTAATCAGAAGTAGATGTGCTCACTTCATTCCCGCCTCAGAATCTATTTTTATAACAGTGCATTTATTCTTCTTTATAAAGCTTCTCTTCTTATTCACATTCTATTTACATCATTCATAGTCCTCTTTTCTCCATTACCGTGGGTAAGTATCTTCTACACAGTAAAATATTATTATCTTTATTAATATTATTATTTTATTTTAACTCAGTCTTTTATTCATATTTCTGCTTCCGTACCTCTGAATTTGCTTCTCCTCTCTTGGTATACACATTTTTTTAATGCATGTGTGCTTCTTTAATGAATATAATAATAACAATGAAGATGGACGAAGAAATATAGTAAAGAACAATGATTTTTTTCTGGTGGATAATATTTTCTTTATCAACTTCATCAACCTTCATTAGAGTATGCAAGCAAGCGTAACAAATTTGATTTTAATTTTGTTCTTTGGAGAAAAGTTGAATTTTTTGGTACTTGGTAACGATGGATTGAAATCAACCCCACAAATCAATTTTAAGCATGAAATAGTGTCTTTGTTACTATAGCTTAGAGCATGCTTTGTTACTATAGCTTAGAGCATGCTTTGTTACTATAGCTTGAGTGTGAAGGGAGTTTATTAATTTGTTAGAGTAGTGTAAAACTTGTAAAATAATAAAGGGTTTATCTTTCATCGTTTTTTCTGAATCTTTATGGGTTCTTGCTGTTACATCCTCTGTATTATGGTGGAATTCATGGTTATGGCACAGTTTTTCTGTACCATAGCATTTTCTTGGGCTTTGTATCTTCCTTCTTGCTGCTAGTTATTTCACCATTCTTCTTCTTGTTGATGGTGGGGCAGAAGAATACTGAAGTTCGAAATTACCAAGTTGTTAATGGCAACAACAGCATCTGGTGCTAGTAAGAGTCTATTACCAATGGAAGAAGCAGTACCAGCTTCGAGCTATCGTGCATATCCCATCCCTCTTGCAAAATATGAGGAGGTTGTTGAGAATCCCAATACCTTCATGTTTACCTTGGAGAAGCTCCATGCGGAAATGGGTACCAAGTTCATGTAAGCTCTTCTTATATCATTTGTTTAGTTAAAAATTTGAAAAGTATTAAACTGTTAGTGATGATGATTAGTAGGCTTGAACATGTATTGGTGTCTTGGTTTCTTTCAGAATATATTAACATTGATCTTTAGATGTCCATATCTACTTTGAGAATTGAATCATTGATACATGTGCTGTCACTGTAACTAATAATGTTGCCATTCCTTGGCTTGGGTTTACTACCAATACTTACATAATGATCAATTACATTGGGATGATACAATGACATTATGATGTGTACATCTACCCTCCCCAGACCCCACGAGTTTCGTGCATTGGGCCGCCAACTTGGAAATATTGTACCTGCTAATGCCTCAAAGTTGCATAGCTTTCTAACTTGATATGCTTGTTTTTTGTTTTTTACCATTTTGTTTTCCTTTTATGACATTTGAAATTCGTTGCAGGATTCCCATTATTGGGGGAAGAGAACTAAATTTGCATCATCTTTTTGTTCAAGTGACTTGTCGTGGAGGGCTTGAGAAGGTAAGATGCTACAATGTGTCACTAGCTGTGCTTTTATGTCTTCTTACTAATCTGTTTGATAACTGAATATGCCCGGAATTTTATTTTGGATGTTGAACCTTTTTATGTTGTTCACACATCACATGTCATAATGAAAATGTACTGAATTTAGTTCAAAAAATGCAATGGATGCTGATGAATTAAAGACACTCTGGTGTTGGTACTTCATGCATGTGATTGATTATCGGGGATAAGGCATCTTGTTTTGGTTTTCAGTTTATCATACTTATTTCAGCCAGAGCACAAAATAGTATTGTTGTTTCAACAATTTTGATGTCCTCTTTTCTCTATACTTCTTGACAAAATATGGTGTCGGATGTCTTTTGACACATGTTATTGATTGCAAGATCTTGTCTTGAATGAAAATGCTTGTATTTTGTTTAATACATTAAGCTGAAAACTAGTGTTTTTTCCAACCTTTCTCTTGAATCATTAATTTTTCATAATTTCTGGTTTTGCAGGTAATTAAAGATAGAAAATGGAAAGAAGTAAATGCAACTTTCAATTTTCCATCAACAGCTACAAATGCTTCTTTTATGCTGCGGAAGTATTATACTTCTTTGATTTTC
The DNA here is from genome assembly GCF_001865875.1 of Lupinus angustifolius. Taxonomy (NCBI): domain Eukaryota; kingdom Viridiplantae; phylum Streptophyta; class Magnoliopsida; order Fabales; family Fabaceae; genus Lupinus; species Lupinus angustifolius. The sequence continues at coordinate 2,064,398 of NC_032028.1, read as the reverse complement.
CATTATGAACAAGTGTACTACTTTAAATCCCTTGGATGGGCCCCTCCTCCTACTTCTGGTGTGTTCATTTAAATTTAAATCACACCGCTTGTTTGAACTAATGTTTCAGTACATTCTAATGCATAAAATGACAATTTCTCTATGACAGATGCTCTGCCGAGTCAACCAACCATGCCATCTCCTGCTCCACAGATGCAGTCTCCGCAGATTCAGTCAAGTTCCAATGTTGCTGAATTGCCTGAAGGTATCTCTCTCTCTTTTCAGCGCGGAATCAAATTAACTGCTAACCACAAAGAAAAGGGGTATAAGGAATTAGGACGATATTTAGCCTTGGCTAAATATTTGAGTACATTCCACTGCAAAAGTTATAATATATATGGTTAACTTGGTGTTTTATCTGTTGAATTCCTTTTAGGCTTTATGCTCTATGTCTTAATTCATTGGAATAAAGAAGATATACATTTTATTAATTTTCTTTAAAATCTGTACTAGTTATATTTGGTAGTTACCTTAACAACCTAGTCTTATTTATAAGAATTAACTAAAATTTTGTGCATAATGACTGAAAATGTGTTTGACTTATTTTGGTTGACGGAATTGTTTGTAATGTTTGTTGATGACCAATGAGCAATTCGGTATGTATAATTTCATTATAATGATTGATCATTTGATAAGTAGTACTGTTTGTTCACTGGTTTCAGCGATGGCAGCATCTTCTGCAAGTTCTGCAGCAATCGGGGTCATTGAAGGGAAATTTGAACTTGGTTATCTGGTTACTGTGACAATAGGTTCAGAGAAACTCAAAGGGATTCTTTATCATCCTCCAGAAAACAGCACATTTTCAGCACCCCATCCCATTGTTTTGATTAATAATGATAATGTCTCTTCTCCATCGGGTGTCCGTCGTCGCCAACGCCGGAAGAAATCAGAAATAAAACGGAAAGATCCTGCTCACCCAAAACCCAACAGAAGTGGTTACAATTTCTTCTTTGGAGAACAACGTGCAAGACTAAAATCACTAAACCAAGTGAAGGACAAGGACATTAGTCGGGTGATTGGTGATCTCTGGAACAAGTTAAACGAACCGGAAAGAGCAGTAAGATTTTCTTTAATGTTGTCGTTTATGAGTTTGCTTTCAGTTGTTATGTTATTTTTGTAATGTGTTGGTTTTCATTAACTTTAAAGGTTTATCAAGAGAGGGCTGCGAAGGATAAAGAGAGGTACAAAACAGAAATGGAGGATTATCACAAGAAACTGAAGCCGGATCAAGTTATCAGCGATGCTGAGCCGTCGCAACAAGGACTTCCCGAACATGATACTGACATGGTTGATGCTGTAGCTGATGCCAACTCTTTTCAAACTCCGGAGGAGAGCAGCTCTGATGAAGGCGAACATGAAGACGGTAAAACGAATGAGAATGATTTTGATATGGATGCATCACAATCACATGATAAAGGAGGATCTAGTTGCTCGGGTTCAGAGAAGTAATTGAAATGAGTTTTTCTCAGCCTTTCTCTGGAAAAAAACAAGAGTTAGTGGCACAAATTTTAGCACATAGAAATAGTATTTTGTTATCAACATTGTAAAGTTGAGGTAGGATTAAGTTGCTCACAATCACAGTGCATAACTGTGGATTTTGTCACTGCAAGATTTTCAGGTGTTCATTTTGGCATGCTGACATAGATAATTGTAGTTAGCTCTTACCTTATGTTATTAGGTGGACCATCAATAACATAATTGCCTTTCAAATTTCAAATTATTCTTTTAATTGGGTCACAAAGTAACCACCTCTATTTCAAAATATCGAGGACAAAGTTTTTGCTGGTAGGGAATACATTTTCGGGAGCACATATGTTGTATCACACTTTGTACCACTCCATATATCGGTCAAAAAATATAAAAATAATATATAATTAATTCATGTTTTGTTCTTCTGACTAATGGAAAACAAGTGGTACATGGAGTGATCCAAATTTTGTTACAACAGATATCTTAGGTCAAGAAAAATGGTGATTTTCCCAAAAATAAATATATATTATGTAGGAGGAATTATTAAATATATATTGGGTGAAAAAGGCTTTAGGCCCAATCCAATTTGCAAATGCTTTTTAAAATAATAAAAAATGTAAAACTGAAAAGTTAGTGGAAGGAATATGGAGCGTTGATTTAATGTAAGGGAGGAAGAGGAAGGGTAGATAAGAGAGACAGGTCATCGATCCGCATACGTGTTGAAAAGTTTATTGGCGCTAAAACTAAAATCTCAATTTGTGTTTTCCCTCCTTCATTTCATTTCATATAAAATAGTTAGAATCACACTCAACAAAATCATAGCGAGGAAGATATAGAGAAAAAAGTTGATAGTGTAAAGAAGAAACTCATCAATGGCGAAAACGAACTCATCTCAGGGAATGAAGAGAGTTGATGCTGTTGATTCTCGTTCTGCTTCTGCTCTTGTTCGAGGCAAAGACGGAAGTGCTTTCACTCGATGGTTCGATTCTTTTCACTATTTCAATTCAATACTTTTTCCTAATCGACTAGGTTTTGTTTAATTTATCCTTTTTTTTGTAGATTCAACGTGTTTGATTTTAGTTTTTAATTTAAATTTTGTTTGCTTTTTTCAGTGAAGAGTGCAAAAAGGATGTTCCTGTAGCACTCATCAGCATGCATAGTTGCAGCTTGGAAGCTAAGATTAAAATGAATCTTGGTATATATTTTTTGTAGAAATAATTTAAGTTCTCAAATTTTCTTAACTATTTTTATTTATTGTAAAATAAATTTTGATTATTTGTGCGCTTTTTTAGACTCTCAAGTTGTGGAGGCTGGTGCTGAAGTGAAGAAACCAGAGAGGTAGTAAATCTTGTAACTACTTTCTTCTATTGTTTGTGAAAATTTAATATAAAATTGTAAACCATGTTTATTTCTTGTCTTGTTAATTCGCTCTATATATTGAGTAGGAAGAAGCCAAAATCTAAAGAACCAAATGCTAAAAGAGCTAAAGCAGAAAAGGTGAAGAAGGTTAAGGATCCTAACATGCCTAAGCGTCCTGCAACAGCCTTTTTTCTCTTTTTGTAAGGATTCTTTTGCAAATGGTTTAGTATACTATTGATGATGTGTTTATGCTTATGTTTTTGTTGACATAATAATCAATTGCAGGGACGACTTTAGAAAATCTTTTAAAGAAGAGAATCCTGATTCTAAAGATGTTAAAAGGGTAAGTTTTACCTGTGATAACAAAATCTGATTTTGGATTTACCAAGTGAATAAGTTTAGATACTCATATGTTTATCTTATTTTTATGTTTAAATAATAAAATGAAATGCAGGTAGGTAAAGAGGGTGGTGAGAAGTGGAGATCAATGACCGATGAGGTGGGTAGAATTGTGACATGATTTGTGTATATTTCTCAAATGTTAAGTAAATTATGATTGAATGTCTTGGTATTGCACCAATGTTCCAGGAGAAGAAGCCTTATTTAGATAAATTTGCTGAACTCAAAGTAGAGTATGAGAAGGCTATGGAAACCTATAAGTCTCCTGGAAATGGGGAAGAGGTATTGTTTTCTTTCTCTGAAGTTTGTTTTATGCTGTTTGGCTTCATATTGTGTGTTTTAATTATACGGTTTTTCTTCAGGAACAGGCAGGTTCAGACAAATCTGATAAGGAAGCTGCTCCAGCTGAAGTGGAAGAGTTAACTGATGAGGAGTAGGAACTGCATTTTGGTTCTCCTTGAACCTGTTTCCTATGGAGTGGTTAACTACCGAGTTGTTTAGTATAGGTTGTAAATTTTGGAACATGTTTTAGATTCAGGTTTATGTTTACTTCTTATTATTCTAGTGGCTTTTGAAATCACAATGGAATTTCGTTTTTGTGTTGTCCTCTTGAAATATTCTTCAATGATAGTTGGTCAATATTAATTTAGTATTCCACAAGAGCTTTGTTTTGTTGATTTTGGAAAACCTGTTGAGACCTCTGATAAGAGATGTATGTGCATGGTTCTAGCAACCATGTGCTTGATTTTGGGTAGTACATTCAGTGTTAGAAATTGCTTCAATGGCTTGTGTTGCGCTTTTCTGGATTCGACTTATGGTGGGCATGGTGCCTTTGCCCTCACTTTCATGTATGTGCTTGAGTTTTATAGTAAGTTGTTTTGTTATCTACTCAAATCTAAATTACACGTTGCAAAATAGTGAACTACGGCTTTCTGGTTACCTTTAATAATAATCAAAATGAAATTGAGCACCTTCTACAAATTCTGGAATATGATCTGAAATGAAATTGTTTGATACTTCTATAACCTCCATTGAACTGCTTATATTTTCTCTTTAGGAAAAGAAAGCAGAAACTGCGAATGAATTATGAGCCATTGTTTTGATGTGAGCTTGTTGTCACAAAAGTAGAACTAAAAAGGTATAGACTGATAAAAGAACTGGAAGATTCATGTGTATCAGTGGGAGGCAAAATGCTTTCTTTGCATCCTGTGGAGATTTCTTACTGCTGTTGACAAAAAATTAAATTGTGTGTTGTTCCAAAACAATGTATCACTTCACGTGTTGTTGTTTATCATTAGTTAGAAAAATAATTAATTATTAAAATTTTAATTTAAATATATTTTTTCAACTAATCATATTGACTGTAGTTCATTTGCACCAAATTTGGCAGGCATTTCTAACTAATACTATTTGTTGCAGCCATCTGTAACTCTAACTTCATTGCTCTAACATAAGTAACAGTTAAGCAGATTGGCCAACCAACAGAAAAGACAAAAAGGGTTATCACAAACCTGGAGAAATTGGATCGTCTAGCTTCTCAATTCTCTTGCAATTCCGAAAAACCTATACAAGCATTGTTTTCTTGAGGCTTGAGCATAACAATACCAGGACAGTCCAGCAACTTAATATTTTTGTCTAGTTGAACATCTTGCAGTGATCTTGTTAGTCCAGGAGTGGAACCAACAATGGCAACATCACTTCTCTTCAGCCTATTAATAAGACTACTCTTTCCTACATTTGGCAGCCCAATGACATCCACAGTGATTGGCTGATTTGATTGCCTTCTTCATCTGCCAGGGCAAGGATCCAACCAATAAATGAATAACAAAAGACCTCTTATAATAATCTACCCATTTGACCATAAGACCTCTTATAATAATCTGAGTCTAAGAAGTTTTCCTACTTGGAGATATATAGACCTATCATATATTCATATCACTTCTTGACTGATGGCAATTCAAATTTCTTCACAAATATGTCCAACTTGAAAAATGCCAAGCTCTCAAACAGCCAGTTAAAATTTGACTTATCCGCCATCAAAATGCCAAAAGGTTTGTCTTGCATTGACTTATTTCGCAGGTTCTGCTTTCTTTTCCGAAAGAGAAAATATAAGAGCATGTTTATTGCCTCATCCTTACACAATTCTAATTGAAATAAGAACAGCTTCCTCTCATTTACTAACTTTTATTCTTATTTATTAATAATACTTCTTCCATAATATTTATTCTTATTAGAAAATATGCACCCGAAAAGAAAAAGGAGGAATGAGAAATTGTATGAGACTATAAGATCAGTTATGAGACACAATTAAGAATAAAAATAATATTTAATATTGTGATAAAAAAAATGTTATTCTTAATTTTTAGGATTATGTATATTAACTTATAAAATATTACATGAAATCTATATAAGAATTCACTTGTTATTCTTCAAAATGTGATAGAATAGACACTGGGGAATCCACATGCAATTAAGGCTGTGCATGAAATGATATATAAAATCATTATACTTATATATTTTTTTGTCTCAATCACCCATATAACTCATTTAAACAATTCCAATACATTTTAAATTACTCAATGCAACTTGCTCATATTCCTCCTAGATCCGCCAATAATATATATAAAATCATTATACACAGTGATTTGACCCTTCAATAACAATAATATCAGGGTGATATATTGATAATCCACATTCCACTCGGAAATATCGCACTGTGCGAAAACTTCCAATTTGCCCCCAAACATAAAATTAGGTTATGAATATGCAAAATTATAAATTTGAATTTTAAACAGGGAACATACATTATTATAACTTTTTATTATCAGTAGTACATTCCTGAGGGGGTAGTGATGCTAACCACTTTTGAGTATACCTGTTTTAACACAACAAACCCAAATGCATCCCAACCAATTGAAAACGAGCGATGTAATTTGAAGCTGATCAAACTCAAGCAATGGATAATACACATTGCCCCCATATCTTACTATGTTCTTCTTCATGCATCTGAAGATTCAATCACACTAGTCAGGTTTAGAGCCTTGAATATGAATGTATAAATGAAGGCATCTTCCTGGAGCTTTTCAAACCTACATCCATACCAAACATATAAAGCAAAGAACAAAATTACAGCTCACTATTTACACTAAAAACTCTAGGAACAAACTTTAGAGTTTGCTCATACAACACATAACAAGTGATTCCATAATCATTACGTCTATCTTCTTTTAATCTCATCATTGGATATTGAAAAAAGAAGCTCATTATGGAAATTCAAGCCACTCAACTTAAATTGATGAAATTACTTCACTCACTAAATTCAGAAGGCATACATTCATCCCCAACCCCAATGATAATAAAGAGTCAAATAGAGCACAAGTAATATGGAATAAGATCCCAAACCACAGAATAATTGTAAATAAATAAGTTTTAAGAACAAACGACAGTGATTTAAAGTATACCTTCCAGACTTTGAAAAATGCCCAGCACCAAGCTCACATTTAAACAGCAGTATGTTATCATCAGTTTTAATATCCCTCAGTTTTGCCACAAACTTTGCAGGTTCAGAATACATAACCCGTGGGTCTACAACAAGCACAAGCAGATATGATAAGATGCACATCTCACTTGGAATCGAAGTATAATTTTCCAGCCAAATTATCAGTAACCAACACCATACATTAAGACTGTGGCTTTACATATAATACCGAGATTAGTTTCGGAAAGAATTGGAAGTTTACCATTTAATCCAGCAGTAACAAGAATGTGAGGATAGCTCTGCGCCTTCACCTGCATAATACAAGAATAGGATCAAAATACAAGCTAATAACCATGAAACACAACCAAAGTTTCTCACATTATCAACAGGGGAATATGTCTTCATGTAGAAGTAGAATTCCTCCTTCCTAGGATCACCCCATTCCTGCAAAACATGAAGAAATAATCTCATTTAACAAAAAGAAATAGAAGAGAGAAATCATATCATATATGTGAATTTGCATAAAAAATAAACATAATTAAAATCATGCCTGATGATACTGGAGGATATGTATTGCCTCTTACTAATAAGTATAAAGTCCAGACAAATGATATAACTAGATAATTAAATAAAAGAAATTCGATAGCACATACAGTATAAAGACCTAAACAATTATGCTCTTGTCCCATGATACTCAGGGCCGGCCCCGTGGGTGTGCTACAGGTGCGCAGCACAGGGCCCATAGTTCAAGAAGGGTTCAAATGTTTTTCACATAAGCAATTAACACATGATAAATATGTTGCTGTATTTTATTAATTTTTAAATCAATTGTGTTATCAACAATACTTATCCTACACCTAAATTCATTTAATATTTGTTGGTCGTAATAATCAATGGTTTATATTAACAAAAAATATATTGGACTCAAGGTCTTGATTCTTGAAAAGAAAGTGTATCTCATATTAGCACAATTTGTCTAAAAGTGGCATTTTTACATTCATACTCAAGGAAATTATAGGCACATTATATATCAGTTCTAAGTGACATGGTTATCGAAAATTAGGAACAGGAAAAATATACATTCTAGAACCCAATTAATTAGTATACAATGAAGTACAGTCAGTACAGATGTTGACGTGAAATGACGACCAAATAGAAGAGAAAGAATATTACCTCCCATTCAGAAGTAGTGAGAGGAATGGTTGGATCAAGCATTGTTGTCACAACATCCACAAAAGGCACTCCAGCAATAGCAGCCTTGAATAAATTTGGTCTCATATTAAGAACTGCTCCAATTAGCAAACCCCCAGCACTTCTTCCATCGATGCACAGTTTTTCCGTGGAGCAGAATTTGTTTTCAATCAAATATTCAGCAGAAGCAATGAAATCAGTGAAAGTATTCTTTTTCTTCAAAAGCTTCCCATTCTCATACCACTGCCTCCCCATTTCACCACCTCCACGTATATGAGCTATTGCATATATAAAACCTCGATCTAGTAATGAAAGCCTTGATGACTTGAAACTGGGATCAACGCATACCTGTTGACAATTTGAGATCACTAAACAATATATTCATTCAGAAAACAGAATGAGAGGAGTTCAGGGTATAACATCCCGGTTCATGAGTTGGAGTGTGATACTTGGACTCCAAAACTGTAACCTTTGTAATCAAAGGAACAAACATATATAAAGTATCTTGCACATAATAGAAAACTATACCTTAGTTTTGTAAGACACAAATTTGAGTGTTTAGTGGCAGATAAAAGGACATAAAGTGCAATTACATTTACAAGTACAATATATCCAATCTGATTTCAAATAAAAAGCATCAAAGATTGTTTGATATCATCTAGATAAAAACAGAACACACAAAGAGAAGCAACTTTATGCACCAGTTAATACAACATCAACGATAGATTTTAAAATTGCCAATTTTATATGTGATTTCAAGTCATATAAACTTTCACCTCATAAGACCCATAGCCATAAAGTAGTAATGGATCTGATCCATCAAGTTTCACAATATCTTTTCGGTAAACAATTGATATGGGAATCAAAGTTCCATCCAAAGCAGGTGCCCATTTTCTTTCAGTGACATAACGTGTTGCATCAAAACCTCCCAAAACCTAAGAAAGATGGAGACAATCAATACACATAAAGCATGATCAAACAAGACAAGAAAAAAAAAAATCCACAAAAGGCACTCCAGCAATAGCAGCCTTGAATAAATTTGGTCTCATATTAAGAACTGCTCCAATTAGCAAACCCCCAGCACTTCTTCCATCGATGCACAGTTTTTCCGTGGAGCAGAATTTGTTTTCAATCAAATATTCAGCAGAAGCAATGAAATCAGTGAAAGTATTCTTTTTCTTCAAAAGCTTCCCATTCTCATACCACTGCCTCCCCATTTCACCACCTCCACGTATATGAGCTATTGCATATATAAAACCCCGATCTAATAATGAAAGCCTCGATGACTTGAAACCGGGCTCTATGCATGCCTGTTGACAATTTAAGGAAACTAAAGTATAGATTCATTCATAAGAAGAAAAACGAAACAAGTTCAAGGTATAAAAACCCGGGCCTTGAACTGGAATATGATACTTGGACTCCAAAGCCGTAACCTTTCTAATCAAAGGAATAAAAGTATATAAAGCATATTGCACATAATACAATGAAATAAGACAGATAACTATAACTTAGTTTTGATAAGACAAGAATTTGAGTGTTTAGTGGCAGATTAAAGGTGCAAAATGTGCAATTACATTTAAAAGTACAATATCTTCATTATGTTCTCAAATAGCAAGCATCAAAGACTGACCAATTTCACCAGGTTAGAAACAAAACACACAGAGAAGCAACATTATGTATCAGTTAATACAGCATCAAAGCTAGAGTTAAAATTGACATTTTTATATGCAATTTAATTCATATAAACTCTTTACCTCATAAGACCCATATCCATAAAGTAGTAACGGATCTGATCCATCAAGTTTCACAAGATCTTTTCGGTAAACAATTGATATGGGAATCAAAGTTCCATCTAAAGCAGGTGCCCACTTTCTTTCGGTGACATAGCGCGTTCCATCAAAACCTCCCAAAACCTACGAAAAATAGGAGACAATCAATACACATAGAGCGTGATCAAACAAGACAGGAAAACAACTTTAATATTGGGGTATTAATCATCTTAAGTTTCATGTCAATGCCTAATGGCAAATACATTTTAAACCCTTGCTTTCTAAATACATGTTCACCCTACTCACCATATAATATAGTTTATTTACCAAATAACTAGTTCTATTTGTTAAGTGAGAACAAGTTTTCATATTCCTAAGACCAATAAGATAATATCAAAGCCATGCTTAAAATATGGGTAATTTATCCTTATCCCTCATCACAGCTTCCTCAGAGAGAGTTCCATTCCATACTTCAAAATTCATTCCAGAAGTTCAAATTTTAGTATCCCATGTGTTGTCTGTAAGTAATTAGAGTATCTAAAAAATCAAACATTTTTCAGGATGCATCAAAATATCAGTAAAATTTTAGACGGACTCAAAAGAGAATGTTGAAATTATAAAGTTTAGGTATAGAAGGAGAAATAGGAATACTCAAAATAGTAAAGTGTATTGATACTATAGTGAATGATGTTGGGATACAAAAGACATAGTACAAACCCCTATTTATACTAATAATATTAGACTCCTAATTACATAAGGAAACAAATCATGAAAGATAAGATAAATTAATCTCAATCCTAGGAGATCTTCTAAGATAGTTTGAACTAATCTAAGATATAAACATGAAAATATGAGATATCCTTTTAATATTCAAATATCCACTAGACATTCTCAAGACATAATATAAGACACATAAATAAAACGATTATCCATGGAATTGCAGGTGCTAGTCAAAAGAACAAAACCATGAAATGTAATTGTATAAGTCCATGAAATGTAAAATAGATTAGAAGAATGGGTCATGCACAATATAACAAAAGGCCAAATTTATGTGATACCATAAAGAAGCACTTGAACAAATTAGAAGTGTAAGCCTTGCATAGAATTAAGATATGTGCATAACAAATTATGCCTTTAGGACTGAAGTAAGACATGCAAAATTGTACAGCTTGGGACAAATAACTTACCGAGTCAATCTTCTTCAAAACCGAAATGCCGGCCTTCATGTCATAATCATACACAGAGGGTGGAGTCTTTAATGAGCTATACGAAAATCTTAAAATACTTGACGAGAACTCTGATTGTGATGAGTACACTGAATATATTGGATCAATAAAAGGAACTGTCTGACCTTCTTGAAGGCTCTTTAGTGATTCACCAATAGGTGGAAGGTGATGAACTGTTATTTTTTGAACGCCATTTTCTCTCTCATATGCAACAAGATGATCACTAAAAAGTTGTATGTCCTGAATTTTTATACTAAACAAAATTTAATGTCAGTTTTGGTGAAAGAGGAAGACAAGCTCAAATATATTTTTTTGTTTTAATTTTTACTCATGCTAACAATTTTCAGAATAAATTGGGATGTTGAAGGATGATAAGTACCATCGTGTGAAAACAATGCAACAAGTTTGTTCAGTGTAAAGTGAGAATTTGCAAAATGCAACATAAGTTTTATGAAATTGAATTTCTAATTTCAAAGGTAAATGTCTAGCAGCATCACTCTAAAAGCTTGGTAGGCCTATTTCACCGTTTACTAAAATTTAACTTACGAAGAATATGGCTGATGTTGTTGATATGGATCAAACACTAGACTACTTGGTCATAAGGCTTTGGCACCATGTAAAGAAAAATATACCTAAAAGTTTAAGTTGTAAGGTGAAGGTCCTAAATAGCATCTATATCTCAAAATAGTTAAGAGAACAAAGAAAAGAGAGAGAGTGGTGCATGGCAGCACGGGCAGAGGTTGATTAAAAACACCTTAGAAAATATGCCTCATGTTAAAATGCAGGCTTAACAAGTACATGGTTGAAATGGAACATGCATCCAGCATTTGAACACTATTCATAATGTAAAAAGGTTGGAGATAAATCATAATGACATGGCCATACTTTCAAAAAATATTTCACCAATATTCAACATCCTTGAACACACTATCCCGGTAACCACATTCACAATTATAAAATTATTATAATGTACTCAACATTATGGCCCAAAATAAAAGAAACAACAAAGCTATGAATCAAGAATTGCTACCTTTCCCTATGGGGAAGAAGAACTGTAGCTGAGGAGGTGTTATCAACGGGACAAACTACTACTTCTGAATTGAAAACTTGATCACTTCTCCGCTTAATAAAGAAATGATCTCCACGATGGCTGACAGTTGTGTCAATACCATCCACTCGTGGGGTCAAAATTTTGAGACCCTCTTCAGGTTTCAAAACATCCAGATAAAAGTTGAACCTCGTATTTTTACTTTCGGATGCAACAAACAAATATTGTTTGCTCTCAGAAGCATGGAGGTCAAGAGAAAACGTATCGTCCTTTTCCACATAAAGACAAGTATCATTTGATTGTTCTGTTCCCAACACATGCAACCATACCTGTATCACTAAAGAGTTAGCATAACAAGCACGAAATTAAGATATGCTATATTGCTACAAGCCACAATATGAATGGGACTTCTAAAACATATACAGACATGCTATTTTATAGAATACCCAGACTAGCAAAGTCAGTTTTCCCAATGCAGTCACATCCAATTTCAGCATAGGCATAGAATATTTTATTATAATTTGAGTCAACATTTTCACTTCTTTAGGCATGTGAAGCTGCCATCATTAGATATGTTTGCTGATCAAATAATGGAATTTAATGAGCTAAAAAAAGAAGCATCAATCAGAACCCAACAAATTAATTACTGAGTCCAAAGGAGAATAACCCCACCTTGTCAGGCCTTAGAATCTCATCCATCGTTATATAAACCAGAGCATCATCACCAGCCCATTCAAGGTATGATGTTACACCAAGAAGAGGCTCTCCGATAGGAGTTTGAGTCTCAGCATCAATGACATAAACTGTATATATTTCATTTCCTTTGGTGTCTTCTGCATATGCTACCAACTTGTTATTTGGGCTAACCTATAAAGAAGTAGAGTAACTGAGTAAGAAACTAAAATAAAAACAGGTTGGAAGTTATGATTTTTTATTTAAGAAACAGGGAAAAAAGCCACAGTAACATGATCTAACCTGAAAAGCACCAATACTGTAGTATTGGTGATTTTGTGCCTTTATGTTTTCATCCAATATAATATGCTCCTGAGGAGCTTCAGGACCTGTGGGCATAGTGTCATACACAGAGGGCACTTTTTGGTTCTCAGATATAAGGCGCCTGCAATATTGAACATACTCCTTCCCTTCCAAAGTTTTCTTATAATAGTAATAACGCCCTTTGCGTAAAGGTGCAGAGATATCATCCTCCTTAATCCTTCCTCTTATCTCAGCAAAAAGTTTGCCTTGAAAGTTTTTGCTTCCTAGATAATTAAAAATGTGGAAAATGTTCTCAGAAGTTTCCTTTAAAAAATGTGCATACATATATAGCAATGAGATTCAGCAATCCCAACTCTACATTGTGCACTCATAGAGCCTTCATCCTTCTCTGCTTAACAGTGAATTATTTCCATATATCATGTGAAAAGTGGATAGAAGACTAACTAACATAGTTGCACTAAATCCAACTATCAAACTCCATACAGAATATAAACTAAACATTCCTGAATGCATCTGATGGTGAGGTAGTATTTCCATAGTCACATGTTTAGTGACCATCTGATGCGAAATTAATTTGGACAAATACTTAGTTCTTTACTACAATGTTAAAGCAACTTGCATTTCTTGTAACTGATGGATAATTACAGGGAGGAATTATCTTAATATATCCCACGTTAGTCTCAAATATGGAAACCAATGTAACATATCATTTGGAAAAATAAAGTAAGATATGCATATTAATGGGTTTAAGTAGAATGCACTGAAGGTTTTTGAATAATTCATTTATTAAATCTACTAATGTTATTCCTCTAGTGTTTCTCTTTCTTGCTAATCCAGGTTTGATAAAGATTGACCAAAGTTGATGAAGTTTTGTAGCTGTTGGTTTTGCCCATGTGACTCCTGGCTCAAGCGAGGAGGTCTCTCGCCTGAGCAACATCTTGGCGCTCAAGCGACAAATCAAAGATTCCACTGTCAAACTTCCTGATGGCTCCTCGCCCAGGCGATCCTGGCGCTCAAGCGAGGAGGTCTCTCGCCTGAGCGACATCTTGGCGCTCAAGCAACAAATCAAAAATTCCATTGTCAAACTTCCTTATGGCTCCTCGCCCAGGTGACTCCTGACGCTCAAGCGAGGAGCTTTTCACTGACTAAGTCTTTTGGAGCAGCAGAGCTTTTGATCACATTTAACACATGTTTTAATTCCCTTTTAAGTCATTGATTAGTTAGGGATCAGTTATAAGTTGGTTAAGCTTTTGTTGCTTGTTTTACAAGCTAAGTCCTTGTATATATATTTGTAAGCTTTCCATCTTTACATCAATAAAATTACAACATTACATTATTATTCTTCTTCTTCTTCTTTCTATACAAAACAAATCTTTACATTCTTTTCTCATTGTCACATCAAAAATCTATTTAACTTCTAAGAATAACTACATTAAAATTCATGTGTGTGATGGACCAACAATGCAAATAACTTTACTATCAATTCAATTAGTGTATATAACTTCTAAAATGCATGAGTGTGTTTGATGAAAGTACTGCTGATTATATACTAATCTACATAGAATATAGAACTATCAATTCAAATAATTTCAATCGTCCTCCACCAAATTAATGTGATATAATTCCCACCATTCGACATAGAAAATGTGGAATACTCACCGGACATGATGGAATCGGTGTATTCATTCTCTTCGCGGAGGTAGGATAGTACTTCGGGACTGGTGCGTGAATCATCTCGGAGCCAATAGTAGTTGTCGATTCTCACATCGCCGAACAATTCCATCGCATGTTCCACCTTCTTCGCCACCGGAGGTGCCGGATGCTGAGATTGCGAGAGAGCGGAAGCCATCGGGAAATTGGAAGCGAAGCGACGGTGACGGCGGTGAAGAAAGAGTGATGCGGCGGCGGAAGGAGGAGGCGGAAAGTGAAGGACGAGAGTGAGAGTTGGAGGGAAGCGCAGAAATCGACCAATGTCTAAGCGGATATTTTGAAGTAACATTTATTATTCGTTTTTTTCTTTTTCGTTCTAGGTTCTATTTTTACGTTAAAGGAAAAAAAAATGTATGCTCGGACCTCACTTTTTAATTTTTTATTATGTAAGATTATCATTATGTTTAAAGCAAATTATATTAAAAATTAAATAGATATTAGACTTTTTATTTTGATTTATAATTTAATTGTGATTACATATTTGTGAGAGTCCGAGAGAGATAAACTATGATGGTTCTATCACTTCTATGGCTAGATAAAGTGTGGTGCATACTTGTGGATATGATTTTCTCAATTAAAGAGTTTAATGAGAAATGTTATAACTAACAAAAAAAACTTTTAATAACCATAATTTTATAGTTTTTTTTAATAAATAAATCATTTTAAAAAAATTCTTATATTCCTATACTAAAGAAGAATTATACTCTTGAGTGCTCATAGAGTTAGAATTATCTCACAATTACATTAAAATATTTATTATATAATTACATGTTCAATATAATGATGAGAAAACTACATGCACTAATAGTTTGTGAGTTTTATATATCATTATTGCATTATTCATTATTAATATTTTATCATTATTGACTTTTTAATAGTAATACAAATGAATTATATATTGACTATGTATAAATCTTTATACGGTGAAATTCGATCTATAATAATGATACGTCTAATACTTTTCCACTCCTATGAGTTAGGATAAAAAAAGAATGGGAGAAATTTACTTAAGTTTTTTAAATTTATTATTCATCATAGTTATCAATTTTATGAAAATTTTAAACTGATTTGAATTAATAAGTATATCTAAACTATTAAATATCCATAAAATATGAATCTCCAAAAAAAACAATGTTACCATATCTTTGCTTTAGTGGCTAGCAAAGCAATAAAAGTAGCCTTGTAGTGGAGAGACACGTGCCTCCAGTTTAGTTTAGTGTATGAATATATGAATTAATAGAGTGAGACCGTTTAAATAATGAAAAAACAAGTGATTGTTTTCTTTATATTTTAAGGATAAAAGTATAATATTATTTTAAATAAAAGAGATATAAATATTAATATGTGTTATTTTTTCTTTTTTACTTTTACATAGCATTTGTTTCTCCATTAATATGGAGATGAGTCTCACTCGAATTAATGAATGATTAGTTCAACTTGCAAATGGAGATGTAATGAATCTGCTCTACTCCTATACGTCACACATTCAAGAAACAACCATTTTCTTTTCAACAAAAAATTGTCTAAAATATTTGCACATTTTTTATTCATTGCATCTTGACATAATAACTGATGAAGCAGAGGATATATGAACTGATGAACAATTTCACTGGTACAGTTTCCCCCCTCTATGCTTGAGAGAGAGTTTGATGAAGATATCTATAAGCTTTCTTATAATTTAAGAAACCCATAAACCAGAAATCGAAATTATCCATGGTAACTATATCTATGTACTTCTCCGAAGGCTTCTTCACATTTTCACTTTGGTTGGCACACTTTATCTTTTCAAGTGGAATCAACACCTGAAATGATGAATAGATTTAAGTTACATGTTAGCAAAGTCACGTGGAATAGCAACAAGACGTTGGTCTAATAGTGCAAGGTCATGTTAAATCTCTAGGATGACCAGAAGGTCATTGTTTCGATTCCTGAGAGCGACAATTGTTGGAAGATTAAGGATATAGAGCTTTTGCATAGACATAATAAACTTCTAGAAAATCACCTTATAATGGATTCTTAAAAATTCTCCTTTTGGAGAAGTGATTTTGATGGATTTGTCACTGCAAAAAGCAATTTTATCAGTGGATATGAAGAGAAGGCCAGCTATAGGACCAGATGTGGTTGATAAATAACACTGCATTGCTTTCAACAGCTTCTCCCCTTCTTTAACACTAAAAAGTTGTGTAAACACTTTCCCAACTCCACCAACATGAAGAATTTTGGCTCCCAAACTTAACTTCCCTTTCACTGTATCTGTTATCTTTGGCCCCAACCTCACTGCATGTTATAATAACAGTATCAAGTATGAACCCTTCAGTTACAACTTCATTCAATTTTCCAACCATAGCAAATTTTATGCACCATATGTATTTCAGAAATTTATCTATAAACATTGCAGTGCCTTAAAATAAAAAGTCACACATTGCTTGCCCTATAGGCTATGTAGTATAATCAAACAAAAAGCCGAAAATTAAAAAGAATTTCAAGAGTACATTGTCAGAATTTCCTTTTGATCGGTGAAATACCAATCTTCTAAGGATCAAATTTCTAACATACATACCATGCTCGCGGATTCCATGTGTGAAACTGCCATCTTTTCTACCAAACTTGTTTATTGTAGTAGGAACTGGATTTGCTTTGCCTAGAAAGATAAAAAAGGACATGATTAATAACATCTAATTTCTTAGAAAGATTCATCAAATCAAGTTATGTAATGGAAGGGTTTTCTACTTTGGTTTGATTTTGTGATAGACTTGCTGTATTTGTTAGAAGAATCAGGCAAGTATCTCTTTGAAGACTTCTCAACTTGGTATGCTGAGATCATAGGAATTCCATTAACTAGCTCATGAATAAGTGAGGTTTTCATATCTGTTTTTATCTTTGTGGAGCTAGGTTGTGGAAAATATTTTATAGTTCCTCACTTTGGTTGTTGAATCCTTGTATTCTGAAGGGTTACATATATGGTTAAAAGGAAACAAGGTAATTCTTAACTTTTTGTAGGATGACTCAGATATGGATCATGATGAAGACTAAATTGAAAAAAATGTTTCAATATTTGAACATTGCATGCTTGGATGTCTTTAGAAGAAGAAAAAAAAAGGTACTAAATTTAGGTACACCTTGTTTTTAATCTTACAAGGGTACAATTTGTGAAAAGGGGTAATTGATGTATTTGAACAAGGCAATTTCTTGGTGCCTAAGTCACCTTTTGGATGTTGATGCAGTTGAAATTAGATATACAACTTGGAACGTGGTTGTACTTGGGATTAAGGGTTGTGCCTATTTATATTACTGTTTATGATTAGACCAAAGGATCTGTCAATTCTTTTCATCTTTCTTGGCATTTGGATATTGACTGTGCATGACCCCATTGGTTTTGAAGAAAACATCTGTTATTTCTATGATTTAGAGAGGACCAAGTATTTTTATTTATCTACAGATATGATGTTCCTGTGTTTACTATTTTTGGCTATAGACTTTGTTAACATGATTGTTTGATGGAAAAGGGGAAGTAAAATAAGGACAAGTCCATATTGTAGAATTTATGGCCATCTATTTTTGAAAGCAATTTTCTTGTCGATTGGGAATATCAATAATAAGGTGTACATCTGTTGTCTCATAATGATTAGTATCATTTTATATGTCATGGATTTCTGATTAGCTAGAAAAAATATATTTAAGTTAAAACTTAATTATTAAGTATGTTTTTCTGATCAATTATAGCTTATGGCACATGGAGAGATACAAATTATGGGACAGAAGATGGGCTCCATCAATGATAAGTTGTCATTTTTTATATAACTAGAAGTATCCGCTCACCCTCTAGACAATAAGTTAATTTCTTTCGAGTTATGTGACTATTCCCGTGAATCCAACTTTTACCCTTTCAACATGTACGATAATTAGGGGTTCAGTAGGGCTTACCCTAGTAGACCTATGCCTTGGTGTTGAGCTAACACTAAATTTATCGCTTTTGCAAGTGGGTGAAGCAAATAGAGCAAATGAGATGTCTTAGTTGGTAGAGCATCTCCAATACCAAATAAAATCTTCATTTTTATTTTTATCTCACACATTATTTTATAATTTATTACAACTCCTCCTAAAATAAAAACTAACATTTATTTTTT
Source organism: Lupinus angustifolius (assembly GCF_001865875.1). Taxonomy (NCBI): domain Eukaryota; kingdom Viridiplantae; phylum Streptophyta; class Magnoliopsida; order Fabales; family Fabaceae; genus Lupinus; species Lupinus angustifolius. The sequence goes on along the minus strand of NC_032028.1, from coordinate 2,045,586 downwards.
TATCATAGTGACAGACATCATTCTTATTTCTAGTTGGGTTTCACAACATCTACCTCCTTCTCACCTACCCTTATTAAGAACTCCCAATAATTATTTTTATTACAAAACAAACTACAAAAAATAAAAATGACAGAATAAATTAAAAATATTATTATTCTATTAATAACAAACTAAGTATATCTTATTAACTTTGAATGGCACACGCTTGATGAGGAAAGAAGATATATTTCCACTTTATTTTATTTATTTATTTATAAATGCCAATGTGAGGTTGTCATTGAAACATTCTGAGATGGAAGTCTACCTTTTTTATGTGAGACATATCTAAGTTTTGCTTGCATTTACATGCTAAAGGAATAGATAATGTGACAATGCAGTACATTCAGAAAAAGATTATATAATGTTTTCTAGCAACATGTATAAAAGTTTAGCTACCCATGCATCAAACGTGTTTAGGACAGAAATAGAAAGGAAACTATCAAGATCTAACGCTCGTGGACATCATGTGCAATGTAGGAGAAGACATACTTCAATGTTTAGTGGACAAGGAAATGGCCTAATCATTCCCACATCATTATCCACATGCCCTACATTCAAGGGAGCACATATGTTGTCTCATATTTTGTGCCACTCCATGTGCCATGTACTTGTGATTGGTCAGAAAAATACTTAATAATTAAATTTTAACTTAAATATATTTCTAATCAATCACATGTTCATGACATATTGGCAAATGGAGTGATACAAAGTGGGAGACAGCAAATACCCTACATAAAAACATCGGGTACACATCTGCTGTCACACATATTGTGACTCCATGTCCCATGGACATATGATTAGTTAGCTCATGGTACATGGAATGACATAAAGTGTGGGATAGCAGATGTGCTCCAAAAAACATCACACTACACGTTCAATGTAGGGCTGCTTAATCTGGGCCTTGATTGAAACAACGAAGCCTTCTATTATGGGCTTTATGGGCCTGTGTCGGTCTTCACTCTACACACAATAATAATAATCATAATAATAATCGAATGAATCAAAGGAATTGATAGAGAAAACAAAAGGAGAAAGAAGAAGAAAATAACACAACATTTTTTCATTGCAAGTTGCAACTCTGAATCGATCGGCCAAGGTAACAAAGAGTAGGTTCCAAACTCATATAAATCCCATTGATTTTTCAATTCTGTTCGTGTTTGTGAATTTTGCGTGGTCCTTAAGGAACGGTATCAATTTTGTTAATCTTTCGAGGGTTGTGAACTTGTAATAGAAACTAGAGAAGGGTTTGGGAACGTACTAAAATACTTCCTTAATGTCTATGCAGCAAATTAAGGCCATGGAAGATAGGTTAGGTTCAAGTAGTTCAACGATAGCAATCGACTCTTCCAATATAGGGTTTCAGGTACTTTGTTATTTTCCTTTCTTTCATTATGTATTTGTGTTTATTTTTATTTTATTTTTTATCATTCATTTTCTTTTGGATTATGTGGAATATGATTTGTGTGAGTGCTTTTTTTTTTGCAGCTATTGAAAAAGCATGGTTGGAAAGAAGGGTCTGGTCTTGGGATATCTGAGCAGGTTTTTTCCCCTCACTCCCTTAATTTTTCATTGTAACATGGAATTAACGGTCAAAACTTAATCATTGTTGTAAATTTTGAATTTAGATTTTTCAAGTGTTTACGCTTCCTTTTCTTCATCTTTTAAGGGAAATTTGTATAAATTGTATTGGTGTAATGTATTAAACTTCCTAGCTCTTTTGCTTTTTGAACACCTATCTAACCTTCATTGTGTTTGTGTTATAATTTGTGAGATTTTAATCTTTAAGCAGGATTTGAATATATGATAGCATAACTAATGAGAATAAGTCAGGCTTGTTTTCTTATTTTTTCAACTCCCAAAGTAACTATTAAGCTCCTGTTTCATTACCTCTCATCTGCATAATGGTTGTCTATTTTTTATTATTAAATAAAAAGGATACTTTGGATTTTCTTGCAATAATTTTGATATATTCGATTATTATGGAAACAGGGCAGAATAGAACCTGTGGAAACTTATGTGAAGAATAACAAACGAGGTTTGGGAGCGGATAAAGTGAAAAAAAAGATTGTGAAACCTGATCATAGTGATGCCTCTAAAGGGAACACTCAGCAGGTAATTTTTGTATCCATCTAGGTTTGCATTTGGATAATCAGTTATGGTTTGTTATATACCGTTTCTCTGTTGTCAGAAGGACTTTGGCATGGCTAAATATTCTGAAGTATAACATATGTATATAACTGCAAAAATGGTACTGAGTTTTTTCATTTCGAATTGGGAGATAACAATGGTCTCCATGTTTTATTGAAAGTAGTGCTAGTTGGCCGAGCTTTTTTTAATTGAGATCTATTGATTATTCAAGCTTCGTGTTTTATTCTACTGTATTTGGTGGGGGTCTAAGAAATTTAATGTAGTATTTAGTGTTTGGGAAACTCTTATAAGTAATCAGTTATTTGTAGCGCACTAAAAATAATAAGTATTTGTATTCTTATGTAATTTGGGTATAAAATAACCACATGTAGAGAATAGCTTATGTATTGAACTATTATTAATTAGTATTTGTGAAATATCGTATTCCCTCCCATTAAATTCTATTTCGGTTCATCACTTGTCATTCTCATGGCAGTCGAAATATAATTTGAGAACTTGTAAGTTGAAGTTATAGTGTAGGACTATTTTGCTAACTTTCTTCCTCTCCCTTCAAAGTAAAAAAAGAAATGCTGTATAATGAAAGGAAGGAGGCATTAACTATAGAAGAAAACATTGATTTCTTTATGTCAGGTGGAAGCCTAATTGGTGGATTTCAATTATTATTTTACTGCTGCTCATTGAGTTCAATAAATTTCAGGAACATTCTCAAAAGAAAACAAAAGCAGCGAAAGCACTTTCTAAACGGATGAAAAAGATGGAAGAGATTGAAAAGAAGATGCAGGAGAAAGAATTTGAGCGGGCTTTCTTCAGGGAATTCTGGCCAGAAAATGTGTAAATGAGACTTTGGTGGATCATACTGCGATGTATCAGTATTTCCTCTTGCATTTACTTGGTAATGAAGTTGATTTCAGCGTTTGTGCAAGTTGGATCTTCAAGTTGTCTTGACAAAGGACACCGGAGTTGAGGAAAGGCCTTCTAAATCTGAAGGAATTTCAGCATCCCTTCCTTTTTTGTGTAAATAATGAACCCCTTTTCTCTAAATTTGTTACAGATATATAAAGGAGTAGGGTAGTAGTTAAGGTGGGTGGGGGCACTAGCTGCTAAACAATGTTTTGGTTGCAGAGAAAAAATCTTTTATTTCTACCCTGCATGTAGACAAAAATAATGTCTTTACTCATTGTTTCTGTTTCCTAACCCCCAAGGAAGAGTTATATCAACACTGTTTCAGTGCAGACATCAACTTGGTTGTTTTAATTTCAATACTGGTAGTCTTTTTTTATTTATATAATCAGGTATTCTTTGGCCGAGAAAGAAGCATATTTTGTTTGCATCTTTTATAATCTTGTCAAAATTGACTAGGCATAGTCCCATAACATGCACAGTAGTAGTAGTAATGCGATAATAAAAGTTTTCAGCACCCATATAATTTCTTCTATTTACCGTTGATTTAATTATAGAAGAATATCATTCTGATCCACCATTTTATAATATGCCTTAACCATCTATCACTACTTTCTTTCCTATATGTCATTTCCCTCGTGTAACACTCAATGAATATCACCAAAACAGCACCTAAGAAAACCAGTAATAAGTTCAACCTTCTCTGTAGCCTGCTGGAACAAATGCTAAGGTTTTTTAAGATTGGCTAAGAACTCTAGTGGAAACTTGCATTCCAATAAACTGAATTAATCTGTTTAAAAATCATACAATTTATATTTCAATCGAAACGCACCCTTACGAGGGAAGAAGTTTTCAGAAATGGTAATTAATTATAATGATATAAAGGAGGATGGTAGTAGTTATGGTGAAAATGCTTTTCACATTTAATGTGGACATACAAAAGTATGTTAGAGTGTGGAAATAGAGTTGCTCTTTCTATATTTAAGAGCTTTCAAAGAAAGATTTAGCTTACTCTTGTCTACATTTTTGTATTTAACAATAAAAATGTATAGAGAACATCTTTTAAAGTCCAATATTTATTGTACTTTTCGGACACAATTATAAGACAGAACAATACTTCTAACACACAACAACCTCTCCGGACAAAACAAGTTGTACTTGTTGGTGTGAATATTATGTTAATTAAGAAAATAAAAGTGACCTACAAAATGGGCAAGAGAATTGACTACGATCAAGCCATTGCTCAATGCAATTAACATGAAACACATGCCCACACCTCTTAAGCTTGCTCACTGCATCTTCTCCCTCAAACTGGACCAAGCAAATAGAGCATATCTCATCTTTCCTTCTATTTTCTTCTCCTCCTTCGCCACAATGGTTCCTCAAATCCTCGTACCTCGCCACGGGTAGTGTAGGAATTTGAGGAAACTCTGTCTCCTTGTATATACACTTGTTATCATAAAATAAAAACATGGTTGTCAATGCCCTCTTTAGTTTCATCAATGGGATTAAAATGCATGTGTAGAACACAATGGTCACTATCCACATGCGAGATTGACAAACCATAAAACAATTCATACTCAATGGTCACAAACTCACAATCTCTAATATTTTTGTGTATGTAAGTGATTGCTAACTTCTTCTCAATGGCACTAATGTATAACAGAAAGTGTGTGATTATATATATATATATATATACATAATACATGGACTATGAAAAGAGGTGACTTCTCTTAATTTATGTTGACACCGGCCTTGTATATAAAATAATATATATTCTTAGATTCTATTTCTAAGTTTGCAAGAATAATATTTGTATATCTGTTCTGACTTTGGGGGCTTAAAATTTGTATACTTTCGTTATTAATTACATTGGCCAGCTATAAGGTTTAGACTATTAGTAATATATTTTCTTGAAAATGGTGTATTCAAAAATTTACAATTTCTTTTTGTTTTCTATAAAAGTTATACACTTTTGATTCCATAAATATCCTAAACTTGAGGGCTTAGTTTAATGAAAAGTACACGTTTACAGATAATTAAAGAGAGAAATATATATATATATATATATATTAATAATATAAAAGTTTTTTGCATTATTACTATATTATCTATAATTTATATTTAATTATTATCTACTTTTAAATATATGACTTATTATTAATAATGTAAAAAACTATTTTAGATGTTTTTTTAATAATAATTTGAGCACTGCCCTGAAATCATGGCCGGCGCCACTCCCACATTTTATTTGGTTTATTAAATAATAATGAAAGGTACTATCTCAAGTTTTAAGTCTATTCTACATAATAACACGTAATCATTACATGCCAAGCATTATTAATCTGGTCTATATTTTTTTTCTATATTAAATAACTTCAACCTTATTCAAAGACACGAATGTGAGGTTTAAAGTTTAATTTATATTTTGAATTCAGCCTTTTTAATTTTTGGGGGTAAGGTCATTTATTAAGTAATCAAGTAATTATAGTACTCACAATGTTGCTTTCAAGTTAATAACCTGTAATCACTACATGCCTAACACTATTAATCCACAATATAGTTTGTTTTAAGTATTGGATAATTTCAACCTTGTTCAAAAACATTAAATGTGCATGTTAAAGTATTTATGATTGAGTGTAATATTTATCTACTGTCAATGTAAAAATTTGTATATAATTAATATATTATTCACTATTTATCTGTATTATTTTATTTGAAGAATAAATGATAATTAAAAATAAATTTTGAATGATTGATTGACAATATACAAAACTTTTATACGTTCAAAATATATATATATATATATATATATATATATATAGTTTTGTTTAATGTTTGGAGCAAGATCAATTTATATGGAATTTGATACAAAATGGTTTTGACAATAAATTTATTTTAGCCACAGTTTACTGAAACAATTAGAGTATTTCTAGGACTCCTGTAAATTGTACAAACACTCATCATATTTTATATTTATATGAATATATGTTAACTTATAAAGTCTAGGTTATGTATTAGATGAATATATGTTAACAATGAGCCTGAATTTTTTATGCATAATTTTTTGTAAAAGAATGTAAATATTTATATTACCTACTAAATAAAGTAATATTATTGTATTATTATTATTATTTCAGTGAAAATTTATACGTATTCCTACTTGAAAACCATGAGATTTTACTTATAAAATTTATAGCTCATAAATATTAAGGTATGGAGTCAGATGTGGGTAATTTAGTGAGCTGATGTAAACTATTATTGATGAAGAAAAAATATAATAAGTGATACTACTTATTATGATATATTATACCTATAAGTGAATGGAAAAGTATCTATAGAGGAGGAGAACAAATTGTAGAAGGTGTTGCCTACAGAAGAATAATAGCATAACGTGTATGTTTGGATTAGACTTTTTTATATTACCAATAGTATATCTTCACATTTTTTGGTAAATAATTATTCATTCTCAGTATTTGTGTTTGTTACTCTCAAAAATCAAATTTTCTGCCTTAATAATTAAGTGAGATGTTATACCGGAGAGTGATATTATAGGAGAGGTGGTAATAGGATAACCATGGGGCATGGGCATTGTTAAATGATGGAGAATTATGAATTATCCTTATATGTTGTTCTGTAACGTGGGGTTTGTTATAAACTAATTAAAATATAAATAGAGACGGTATAGTAGTGCTTTGCTTTGCTTCACTTAATTTATACCTGAATAATAATCGACCGTGTTCCGTATGCACAACAAGTGCAGCAATAGCTGGAGGATCTTGCTAGTTTTGGGTCAAGGAAAGCCCATCACTTCAACTTCACATTTTTCGGGTAATAATAGTATCATCATTTGGAATCTTCCACTAATTGACTATCATCATATTCAGTTATAAACATTGGGTGTTGAATTTGGGAATATTATTTATGAATTGTAATTGATTAGAAAAATATTTAATAATTAAATTTTTAATTTAAACATATATTTTCAAATAACATAACTTATAATACATGAAGTGACACAAAATGTGAGAGAAAAGTAGGGATGACAAGAGGCACAAGTAGTACTTTTCCATTCCCAAACTCACAATATTCACAAGTACGTGTGCGGGTAGCGCGTAATTACGGTTATCCGACGATTTTTTAATTATAATTATATATTTACATACTTTGTAATAACTATAAAAGTAATTATTACACGAATAATATGATATTTTATAAATTTACAATAATAGTCAAATAAATATAATTTATTATAAAATAATAATACAAAATTATATGATATTAATCTTAAAATAATAATAAAAACTATAATATATAAAAAATTAAATTTATAAATTTGCATGTACCATGAGACGAGTATCATAAACTTCATTCCGTCATATAAATTATTATTGTGAGTACTCATTGCACATATTTTTATGAGTATACTGATCGGTCAAAAGACAAAAGATGAGCTCTCTTGAATTTCAACTCTAACGCATAACTGAATATGTGATGTAATAATCTGAAGTAGCCCTAATTATAAGCCCGCTATTATTGGGCTGAAAAGAAAAAAGCCCAAATCCATATCCAACCCACCCACTCACACAACTCATAAACCAAACCAAAGCAAACCTTCACTCTCAACAGAAGCAGCCGCATTCGCTTCTGCTTCAATCTCTATTCTTTTCCCATCGTCACCATGGTTCGTTCGTTCTTCATTCTTTCTTTCTTTCAATGTTATTTGAACACCGCATCCATTTTTATTCCTCTGATTCTTTGCGTGTTTTAAACAGCCTCAAGGAGATTACATAGAACGTCATAGAAGAGATTATGGATACCGTCTTGATCACTTCGAGCGCAAGCGCAAGAAAGAGGCGCGTGCTATTCACAAGCACTCTCAAACTGCGCAGAAGGTGCTCCCTCATTCTTATTCTTTTTATTTTAATTATATTTGTTATGTAGTTGTTGTTGTTGTAATTTGATTTTTTTTGTTAATTTGAATGTTACAGGCTATTGGTATTAAGGGTAAGATGATTGCTAAGAAAAATTATGCAGAAAAGGCACAGATGAAGAAGACGTGAGTTTTCTTTTTTTCTTTTTTCTTATTCTTACTTTGAACTATGAGTAAGTGAATTTGAAGTGTTTGTTCGAAGCCGAGGTATTTGATATGTGTCTTTTATGAATGTATGGAGTCTAAGTTTAGCAAGAGCGTACAATGATCCAGGAGTCTATATGTGAAGATTGGAGACCATGCCATACCACAAGTCACACAAAATGTCGATGAAATATTTAGAAATGTAAACCTTAGGATCCAATCTGGTTAGATTAGATGGAGAATACTTTCACTTCGTTTGTGATAGAAAATGTATTTCTCCAGGTGAAGAGAAATTTTTTGACACGGCTAATGGATCTGTGTTATTTAATGGGACTGAGTGTTGGGTGGCAAAAAATCTAACAAGAAAATAAACTCAACCTAGCAGAGATTACAATGGTGTTTTTTCTGAATGGAGATGCCAACATGATATGATTAGGATAATGCTTCAGATAGAAAGTTGGGTTAGCTTCAATTGTTGATGAATGATAGAATCTTGCCGTAGGTGGTTTCAGCTTGTGTTAAGAAGACATATAGAAGCACAAGCAAGGAGAGTAGATCAAATAAAGGGGAGTAGCACAATCGCTATAGTTTACAGGGAAATCAAGAAAAATAATAAGAGCTAACCTTAAGAAAGATTTAGAGGCCAATAGTGTGTCTATGGATATGATTTATGATAAAAACATTATGACATTATTTGATTTATTTAGCCGACCCTACTTACTGTCGAAAGGCTTGGTTGTTTTTATGTTTGTATGTATACATGTATATATTATGTTGTTTTTGTACTGGTACCAAAAAATGGGATTGATTTTTGTAAAATTTGATAACTTTTAGTGTTTCTCGTAAGTTTAGTTTTTTTATTATTATATACTATAGATTTGTCCATAGGTTATCAATTTTACTAGTTACTAGATAATAGCAACACTGAATTCACTGTTCTGTGTCAATAGTTTGGCCATGCATGAAGAATCAACTTCTAGGCGCAAGACTGATGATAATGTTCAAGATGGAGCTGTTCCTGCATACCTTCTGGATCGTGAAAATACAACCAGAGCAAAGGTATTCACATTTGCAGTACTGGCAGACAGTCATTAGTCATCATTCTTCTCTCTGTTCCTGTATATAAGCAGACCGTTTACTATTTTTTAGGTTCTCAGCAACACTATTAAGCAGAAGAGGAAGGAGAAGGCTGGGAAATGGGACGTTCCTCTACCTAAGGTGTGTTTGCATTCATGTTTTTGTTACGATAATGATAAATTTTATCCATTGATGAAATTTGCTTCTTTTTCCTTGTGTTTTTTTGTTCCCCTCTTGGAGTCAGGGATTCCTATTGAGTGGATACCTAAGTGTATGGTTCTTCATTTCTTCAGGTACGTCCTGTGGCTGAAGATGAAATGTTCAAAGTGGTACGAACTGGGAAAAGAAAGAGTGAGTATTATATTCTATCTTCCTTATTTCTTCTTAATTAGCTTTCAAAGTTAATTATTGGCTTTAGTTCTTCTAACTTCTGGGCTCGTGGTTTTGATTTTAGGCTGTTTCTCATGATCAATATGGTACAAAAAATGTTTTCTTTAAGTACTAATAATATTACCTTATTGCTATTTCTTTATCTTCCTGCAAAATATGTTTTCTGTACATTTACATATTTATTTGCTTGAACAAATTAGGTGCCTGCATATTTGTGGGAGGCTTAATACACTAATTTCTAAATTATCGCTTTGTGGTTTTCTTAAATAATGAGATGATTTTCTTTTTGCTTCCTACCTATCTTATTGTCTCTGTTTTAGTCTTAGTTATTTGAAAGCACTTTAAGGGGTATTACACAGTTTCATCATGATCACCGGCAGAAACTGATAATATGCTGCTTGCCATTTTGCAGCCAAGCAATGGAAGAGGATGGTCACGAAAGCTACATTTGTTGGTCCTGGGTTTACTAGAAAACCTCCGAAGTATGAGCGGTTCATCCGCCCTTCAGGATTGCGATTCACAAAAGCTCATGTTACTCATCCAGAACTTAAATGCACCTTCAATTTAGAAATAATTGGAGTGAAGAAAAATCCTAATGGCCCTATGTACACATCCCTTGGTGTCATGACCAAGGGAACTATAATTGAGGTATTTGTTTTTCCTGCTCTTCAAATAGAGGGTTATGTTCATGCTCAAAATTCAATGCATCTTAGTCGAGCCTAACATCCTTTTTATGTGCTAATATGTATCGTGAAGTATAAAGCATAATATGCTTCCTCCTCTGTCCACTTTTATTTGTCCGTTCAGTAATCTTTCTTTCGTCCAAAAATATGTCCATCTAGAGAACCATGTGAGTCATAGTTAACTTTTATAATAATATATTGTGCATTTCATTGAAGGATAGTTCAGTCTAGTAAATTAATTTTGCTTACGGTCTCGTGAATTGGAGTAATAGTATGAATTGTTATCAAGTTGTTATCATTTCTTATTTGTCTATTTGTTGTTATCTCAGGTCAATGTCAGTGAGCTTGGTCTGGTCACGCCCGCAGGGAAAGTTGTGTGGGGTAAGATCGATTGAGTTTCAAGTAATTTAGTTGTCACTATTGGTGGAAATTTTAACTGAAATTGATGTGTTTGTTCTTCCTTTGTTATAAATGGCAGGTAAATATGCCCAAGTTACCAATAACCCAGAAAACGATGGTTGTATAAATGCAGTTTTGCTTGTTTAAGGTTTTAAGCATATATAGGTAGCAAGGATTTGAGTTCCAACTAGACTTCAAAAGTGGTGGTCTAAGTCTCTGCTATGATGTTTGCGGCGTTAACTCCATAGGCAAAGTTGTTCCGTTTTATCCTTAAAGCATTTTTTGTATTAGAATGGAATATTGATATTTTCTTAATGTTAATCTGATGCACTATGCTGTTTTAACTTTTAAGTCCCTTGTTCTACAATAGTCATACAAGTCAAGTATCTATGGTGTTGCCAAATTTGAAGTCTTCACAAACGAGTTCACATGTCTTTCAAACTGAATAGAACCTTCTTTAGCAGCACTGCTGAAATACATAAGCTAGTCTTGAGACATAATCTCAAGATAGTGCTACTTGCATGTTAGAATTAGGAAAAAAAAATGAGAATTCGTAATTAAGGTGTGAAATGTTCTCAAAGATTACGATTTATTTATTATTATAGTTATCAATAAGATGCATCCTAAATTTCTAATCCTCATTTTCATTAAGCAAAGCATTATTAGCTCATGGCTTTCATGCATAGGTGTACATACGATAAAACATTGACACACTTGAAGGCCAAAATGGATAAGCCTAAGAGGGTTGGTTAACCAAAGCAAGAAGCTGAAAAAGTTAGCAAATTCAAACCCCATTTCCTCATGATTTTCTTGTGTAATAAAGATATTAACAAACAACAAAATAATAATGCAAATCATTAGTATTGTTGGTAGCACAGGTGCAGAACAAAGGTTGTCCGTGAGAAGAGTTTTGAGAAAAACGCAATTGGGGTTTGAGGTTAATGTGAGAAGTTCTGAAATGGAGACAAAGCAGAGAAGGATTGAGATGGCAGAGAGTGTTCTGTATGGAGTAGTTTATTCTCATTGCCATTTTCTCTCACTCTTTCAATGTTTGTTAACAAATTTAAGTGACTGAGTTATTATATCTGAATCAATGATTGTCAAGGTAGAGTACAACTTGTCTTTAGGGAGCAACATTGGACTGGTAAATTATAGTGATAAATTTGGCTAATAAACTGAATGAATTCAATTCAAACCAACCGTAGTTTTATTAGCTTGGTTAATAAACTAGCAAATGAGATTATGATTGAACAAATTATAACAAACACATGAATCAGCATAAGATTAGTGCGTCAAGTATGAAATGAATGAATAGGTGAAAACAAAAGGAAAATGTATAAAAAGGGCCCAACCGGGTTCGAACCGGTGACCTCTTGATCTGCAGTCAAATGCTCTACCACTGAGCTATGGACCCTTGGTTATTATATAAGTTGACGACTATTTACATAGCGTAAATATTATTAGTTGATAGAAAATTGAACTTTATAGGCAACTTTATAGTAAAACTATTCTAAAAATAAATTTGGAGATGATAGAAAATGGAAATAAACTCATAGGTAGACCACTTTTCTTTTATGTGGTTTTTAAAATTCATAAATAATAAAATAAATGAATCAATAAAATTAAAATTGTAAATAACTATACATCTTAACCCAAAATGTATTAATAACATCAATTCTTAGGACAAATTTTGAAGTAATAGAAAGTGTACATACATTCACATGTTTGCGCCGAATACATATAATGTAACCATGTAAGTGATGTTTTGTCTATATTGTCATACTCTATGTTTTGTTTTATTTAACTTTTTTTGTGTAACAAACCAATTTGCTGACTTTCTTTTATTCTCTCTCTTATCATTGTTATCTCTTTTGAGACATAGAAGCAACAAATGTTGAACATGATGGAATGGCAGAAACAGTGAAGAAATGATGTATGTTAAGGTGATGACTGATGAGCAATTAGAAACTCTGAGGAAGCAGATTTCAGTTTATGAAACCATTTCTCACCAACTTATTCAGATGCATTCAACACTCTCTGCTCACCATGATCTTGCAGGTTCTTTTTTTATTTATTGTATTTTGTGCTATCATGTGTTTTCTTGTTTGGTTGAAAAATTGTTTATTTATGAGTTGATCATAAATGCTCAATGTTTGTTAATCTATGTTAATGTCACTTTGCTCCTTGTGTTTCCTCTACCTTATGTAGACCCCAAAATCATTTTATGATCTCTATGAATAATGAAGAGAGAAAAAGTAGAAAAAACACACAATATCTTTCAACTTTGGTTTTGGCAACTATGCCCTTTCATTTCATTCGTTCTAATTGAATTTCTCTGCATCATTTAGTCAGTGGTAATTTAGATTGTCCACATGTTTAAAGACATTTAAGGCATCCCCTATTTATTTCAATTTTCCAATAATCTAAGCTAGCCTGATTCCAGAAATCAGAAAGTGACATTGCAAAACATCAACCACACCTTATTTTCCCAATATATAAGGCTAGTGAGATTTCAATTTAGACATTAAAATCATACATGCCATGCAGTTGCTATTTGTGTCAATATTGCTTGATTGGATACACAAACATTTTTGAACCTTCTAGAGTTAAATGCACTCTTGAAATTTGTAAAGGTTACCCAAAAAAATACCATCTTCCCAGCCTTCACCAACCATTAAGTACCTGTCATAAAAAAAGTCAAGTAAGGGAAACGTTTACTTATCATATAAAATTTATTAGAGAAATAAATATATGCACCGACACAATGTACGAGTTTAATACAATGTTAGTGTATCATCTGTCATTTGTGTTTAATGATGATTGACTCTTTTAAAAAAATAATATAAATGAATAATATATGATGTATTGTCTGTGCATAAATTTTTACACTAAGAATGCATATCAACATTTTCTACCGAAATTAAATGTTGATGTTTTGATTTTGATAAGGGGTTAGGCTGACCCATTGATGATATCTACTGGTCACAAAATAACATCCAGACAAAGATGGACACCTACACCAATGCAACTTCAGATTCTTGAGAGTATATTTGATAAAGGGAATGGAACTCCAAGCAAGGAAAAGATCAAGGACATTACTTTTGAACTGAGCCACCATGGCCAAATTTCTGAGAATCCTGAAGGATGTTCTGACTTGCACTACTTGAATGAAGATTCTAATAAACCAGATTACATGTTTCCATCAGATGGAAGTTTAAGATCCACAAGAAACTTTAACCATGTGTCTGTTTATAACGAGGAGCAATCAAACTCAAGTATGTAACTTATCAATTTCTTTCTATTTTGTGCCTATAAGCATCTATTAAGTAATAATAAAAAATCTATGTTTTCATGGGAGGAGGTAGTGTTTTTTATAATATAACTATTGAATTCTCAAATCACAGTAGAAAGCCCTTCTTAAATTAGTTGCACCAAGACTTATCATTTTCAAAATTGTGTTGCATGCTAATGAATGTTGATGTACTTGTTTAATGTTTATGAGAAACTCATAGTTTGAAACAAAGTCAAAATTCCAAGATCATCCTCCTTTTGTCTAATTAGGTGAATGTAATGTTTTAGACAAAATGTATACAGAATGTAATTAAGATAAATCTGTTACTCTTAGTTGTTTTTAGTTTCACACTTTTTTGTTTTATTCATACAAAATTAGTTATTAGTTTTTTGTTTGAATTCTCCAAATTTCAGATTTTAGTTTCCATGACCAGTTGAGAATAATCATAGTAACAAACTTAGCAACACTTAAATTTATTCAGTAAATAAGTTTTTACGGAATGGCATTTGAGTGATCTAGTGCGGCCAGGAGTAGAGTATCTAAATGAAATCTGGACAGTGGTCTGTCTCCAAATTCAACATGTTCATTTTTTTCCTTTTCAGATATTTTGTTTTTTATTTATTATTTCGATAATTGTATTCTGTTTTTGTATTTATAATGGAAAAATAAAGCATAGGTGAACAATTTTTTATTATTATTTTTGTTTCATATTTTAGGATAAATTTATAATCACCAAATATAAGAATATATTATTTAGTATTTTTTCATGTGTATTGTCTTTTTGCAATTTTCTGATGGTTCCTTCACTACCAGTTTCATCACCACTATTGGGTTTGCATCTATACAATTTTTCTATCATGTGTAAAAATGCTATGCCAATGATTGCCTTGTGTTACTAGTGACTATATTGTCTACTTATTAATGTTAGTGATTTCGAACTATTACCACAGGTATGTGTTTTGTCTTGTGCACCTAACTCAGAATTCCAATTTTTCTACTGTCTATTTTGCTTCATATGATGAGAAAGGGAGTAAACTGGGTATAATTAATAAGCTTATATCAATTGCTCACATGAATCCCTGTAGGATTTGGTTGAACTATCATAGTTGCGATTAATTGAAGCATATAGGTCACAGGTTCAAATCCTGGAAACAATCTATTCACTTGTATGGGTAAGGTTGCGTACATCTACTCTCCCCAAATCTCACTAAGTGGGAGCCTCGTGTACTGGTCCACCCTTTTTATCAATAAATTGGTTGAGTGTTGAGAATCTTTTAACAGAAAATAATTCATTCATGCTAAACTTACAATCTTTGAAAGGATTATTGATTTAAATCATTCTGTATTATACTCATAAATCTAAATTACATATGAGCCTGTTTTGTTGTTTTCAGTTTCTGGATAAATCTTGTACTTTTATTGCATGCTCAATTTTTTTATGAACCAAAACTTTCCTTACAAAGTTATGTGATGTTGCAGCTTACTACCATGGAGCCATGGGCATCTTGCTGGTATATGATGCTACTGATGAAGCATCTTTCAATAGTACTCTGCTTTCCCTTGTCTCACTGGAAGTTTAAAGGCATTTCAATTAACATTTTATGATGTTTTGATGTATTTATGCTCCAATGCTTGAGAACTATTGCCTTTGTTTAAGCTTTGGTTTTGTATGACCCAGTAAATTGATTTTTTTTCCATTCCTTGTTGCTCCTTTGATTTACATTAAATTAGGTAGACAAATTGATCTTCCTTTTTATGAGCTTCCTCTGCCCATTTTAGCCGACTTTCAATTTTGAATGTAGCTTGCTTCGTTCTGTTTAGATATTAGGAATTGGATACGCAACATTGAACAACATGCTTCTGAGAATGTAAACAACATACTTGTAGGGAACAAGGCTGATATATGGGTGAAAGTAAAAGGGTATGTTCATTTGGTGGTCGTTTACCGGGGTTTAAAATTAACCGACTCGACTTCTATTGCATGATTGATTCCCTGCTCTAGCTACATCTGCTTACTAGTCTGATATTGAGCAATGCAATCTCTTTGCCTGCTTTCATCAGTCTTAACTCTTAATGTTATTACTCTCTGATACAAATGAGAGCTGTTCAATTTTCTCCTCTAGGCTGTGCCGACCTCCAGAGGTCAAGCTCTTGCTGATGAATATGGTATCAAATTCTTTGAAACTGTAAGTGGCAACAAGCTAGTGAATCAGATTTTCATTGAATTATGTTATTTCATTATACATATATTGAAGAACACATGCAGAGTGCAAAAACAAACATGAATGTGGAGGAGGTTTTCTTTTCAATAGCAAGAGACATTAAGCGAAGGCTTGCAGACACAGATTCTAGAGCTGAGGTATTTATTTGACTCTTTTTTTCCCTTTTTTTTGAAAAATGTTAGTGCTTCATGAGTGGAGCCCTCCTTGCTCTGTATAAATTTTTCTATTCTGAAAGACTGGAATTTCATCTTTCATGTATCAAGTACTTTTTAAAGGAAAAAAAATGTGGAGCAAATATTTTGGATCTCCTATCTGGCAAAGGAGATACATAGAATTATTGCTTCTTTCTTATTGCTGAATGATGATATTCTCTTGTGTGATGGTCCAGCCTCAGACTATCAAGATTAACCAACCAGACCAGGCTGCCAGTGGTGGTCAAGCTGCACAGAAGTCGGCTTGCTGCGGCTCATGAAAAGAATCAGTATGTGCAGTAAGAGTGGCGCGGGTTCAACAGTTGCACTCATGTAGGTGCTAAAGTTATTTTGATGACATTATAAGGGGGAGCATGTATTTTGATGTCATGTTTTGAAGTTTGTATTTGAAATTTGTTGCTCATTTAGTTATTGGAATCTATTGTGACTAACTCATTTGCTTCAATTTCGTCTCTCCTTTGTAGTTTGACACTCTTAAATGACTAGATTCGGATAGATTATATATCAGTTCAAATGTTGTGGCTTAGGAATGAACCTAAAAGAC
Source organism: Lupinus angustifolius (assembly GCF_001865875.1). Taxonomy (NCBI): domain Eukaryota; kingdom Viridiplantae; phylum Streptophyta; class Magnoliopsida; order Fabales; family Fabaceae; genus Lupinus; species Lupinus angustifolius. Next base: position 2,028,603 of record NC_032028.1, on the reverse strand, counting down.
CATCATAAGTAAAGAACGTTGTGATATCCCATGCTTACTGAAACGGTTCAACTATGTTATTATTGTTGCTATATTGTCATTCAGTGTGGGATGGTTTGGCAATTTGGTTCATAGTGTTTTTTTTATGTGATATGATTCAATATCCCGTTGTCAACCTTAAACATGACCATGTTGTCAACCTTAACTCAGGAATGCTGTTCTGAACCTTAATTTTATAAAGTGTAGTACAATATGTTCTGAACCTTAATTCCACAAATCAAGTTTCTTTATCTATATAAATGTCGTTTTATAATATAATGTATGAAACTACATATGCTTATTTACAGATGTCTACTCAAGTAGTGTGAAAAAACTTGATACAGATAAAAGAGAGACGGATGGGAGAGGCTTTTTAGGGTCTGTTCCATTTATAACTCTGAAGTCTTCATTTTCCCTGTACATGAGTGTACTGCAGTTTACCCTATCGCGCTGCATTTTAAGTGGAATGTGGTGATATTTTTCACAATTTTTCTATTCTATAATTTGTAAATGCATCAACAATTAAGTCGTGGCATAAAATGCCAACGAGAGGTCTTTGGTAGAGAATAGCCTCTGGAACTTGGTCATCGGTCAATACGCTTGAGCTATGTATCTTGTCATTGTATATATTATGCTAAAAAACGAGAACATGTATCCAACAGACCCAGCAAAAGGATATTGAAGGGGGGAAAAACTAAACCATAAACCAAACATCTTCATTTACATTATCAAACTATCAAATTCCTACAATACTGCATCAGCTTAATCTTTTCAAATAGTCTTAAAACCCACTATTAAGTTCATGTGCACTATGAAACATCACCTATGTACCATCATTCTGATCTTCCAGGAAGTAGAAAACTGAGATCAAAATCGTGTGATCACTTCATCTTTTCCGTATATGCGTTGAAGCTCTCGAGTAGCAGCTTGATATGATGCTGATAAGAGGGGAAATACATTCAAAAATTAAGATTGAAGGATTTGTTCTGTATCTATACTTAAGTGTTAACAACTAAAGCAAGGATATTGGTGTGCAGCCTAGTTTTCTTTGCCACAAAAAAAAACAAAACATCATTATTACCTTTCCAGTTACGGAAATTCTTTTCATTGATGGTAGAGCCAGTGACATTTTCAATTGCATCAAAAAGCATATCATGAGGAGTGCTTTTCAGCTCTTGAACAACAGCATAAATGGTTTTGCCATTCTCAAAGTATATATGAGTGTTAGGGTGTTTACTCTTGGAACCAGCGTGACGCTCAAACTCATATGCATTGAGAGCCTTCTGATAGAATTCAATATATGAGCACATTGCACAATCACTTAGATCATCCAAAATACAAAATAAAATACACAATATGATATGCTAACCTTGGATTCCTTGCAGTCATCACACAAACACAAATACCCAGCTCCCTTTATGATTCCTGTAAGAGTTCTCTAACAAGCATAATATCAAACATATTAACAGAAATTATTCATTATTAAAGGAACTTCAACGCTCCAGAAAAAGCATATATAAGATTAAAATAGTTACCTCTCGTGAAATAGAAACATAATTCACAGGAACACCATCAAAAATACCAGTTGACAACATACTTTTCACATTTAAAGGGAAGTTGTTAGTGGTATCCTTTTTGGTTGTCTTTGGCGCTTTACTCTCAGGATTAGATTTTGGGGTGTTATATATAGTGAGTTCTGAGTTGGACTCAGTCAGAGCCTTCTTGACATCCAACCCTTGAGATGAGGTCTGATTGCCCATCATCAAAAGGTGGTAGCCACTAATAATCCCTCCAGATTGATTAGGTTCAGGGCCATCATGAAAAAATCCGAAAGATGTACTTCCATCACCCTTATTGTGGTTGTTGCCCGTAGCTAGAGATCTAGAATCTTCTTTGTCATACGAAGGAACTGTTGATGCAATGTTTGAATCCACCTTGCCATATGTGGGACCTATTGATATTATAGGACTAATGCCATTGTCATAGGAAGCAGCAGTAGTTGTGAAGTTTTCTCTTGATCTACTAATGATTGGACCCATTGATATTGAGTTTTCATGGCCCTTGCTATATATGGTACCCAGAGATGACATATTGTCATCTTCCTTTTCATATGACTGACCAATTGATACGAAATTTCCATCTCTCCTGTCAAAGGCTTGGCTCATTGAAAAGACATTTTCATCTCCCTTGCTATAATTGTGGCCCATCAACATAAAACTCCCTCCACCTTTGTTGAAGGCGTCACCGGCTGAAACAATATCGCCATCGGCCTTAGTTATTGTGGGCGCCGTAGGGATGATATTATCATTGGCATTGCTATAAGTTGGGCCCAAAGATATGCTGCCATCATCCTTACTGCATCCAACACCTATAGAAATTGTATTATTATCTCCCCTACAATAGGAATATCCCATAGATGAAGACATGCCTTTGTTAGAATCACTGACTCGACTAACCTTAACTTTTCTGATGCCACCAAAACTGGGACATGATGAAGGGTCCTCAATGGTATGAGAGACTGATAAACCCACCGATGGATCATTACCATATTGATTCTCAAACTCCCTCCTTCCTGTGTTCAGATTCCCATCTTCAATTGATGGCATGTTCTTATCAACCAAATTGAAAGCCCTTAGCCCAGACCCAAAAACGCGGTCAGAAGATTGACTTGTAACTGAGTGAAATCCTGAATTGGTATCCAATGGAGAAATATTTACATGTGAAACTCCTGAAATTGGGTTACCACTGACATCTTCAAGTGCTTGCTTCTTGTTGCTGCCGAATACTTCTGGTTCACTCGTATTCATAGACCACTGATGACCACGCTTTGCTTCAATTCTGGAAGAATTCTCATATCCAACATTTTCTTTAGCTAAACAGCCAGCATCACGTGGTATCGAACAGTTTTTATGCTGAAAAGACTACAAAAAACCAGAGCTTACAATGTTTATCTTATGATAGAACATGTAGTAATAAAATAACTACCAATTGTATAATAAAATAAAAAAGATATATCACAGCAGATATATTTTGCTTAGCAAAGTAGCTATCCTCATAGTAAAGTTTCTTACAACATGGTTTCTTCCCACATTAGCTCCTTATTTGTATATTAATAACATTGGGATCATAAAAGAAACATCATTTCATTTATTTTCTCAAAAAAGCAATAATGAATTTCAAGCCATGCAAATAGGTTCTAAATTTTTTGAAGCTACCATTTTGTAGTAGGCGTTTCAATACTCAAGCAATATACAACACTCTCAAATCCACTACGCATTTAACTCCATGCCACTTCAAGACTCGAACTTTATCAAATTAATCTGCGAAACTAAAAGAAGAAAAACCTAAAATAAGAAACAAAATTCGATCACGCTGAAAAATAAACAACCAATTAAGATGGGGATAAAAAATAGAGAACCGTAGTGCAGTGATTGGTGGAAGCTGGCAACACCGAGATTCACCGGAACCGTCGCCGGAAAAATTATATCCGGCAGAGAAGTTGAAGAGTGAGGTTGAGAAATAACATTCACCACAGATCTATGCTATTTTCTTTTATGGCCAATTGATTATGACCGTACACGTGTCATTAGGTAATGATTATCACAGTGAAACCATGTCCAACGTAAAATATATACCGTTCAGTGTTTTGCACCAAAACTGGAACGGGTGGGTTGTTATGCACTAGAGTAAAGCTCATAGTATCACGTGACGAGCCACGTGGCTTAGGATCATTAGTTATGGTCGTACAATTTTTGCACTAACATAAGCACGTGATACAAAACTGGGCCATAAGCATGTGTAAATGCAAGGCCCGTTATTTGGGTTATTCTATCTGATTTTTTTATTTTGGGCCTAAACAGCTTTTCTGAAAAGATCATGAGTCATTGTCAAAACTTAAGTTAATTTTATTTTGATGTTTTTTATATTTCCAGTAGGGGTGTTTGTGGTCCATTTGGATCAGTTTTTAGGCAAAAATAATCCGATCCAAACACGTAATTAACATGCGCTCTGGATCGGTCTGGTCTGTTTATATTAAGATGTCCGGTCCAAATATAATATGCAGTTTCGGTTCGGTGTGGATCGGTTTTTTTTATAAAATATTAAAATTGCACTTATATTCAAAACTCATAAAAATCAGTAAATATTAAGCATAAAACAACAATAGAGATAGTGTTGAACAACATTGAAACAACATTAAAATGTGTGGAACAATAGTATAAGTAAACAACATCATAAAATAAAAATAGTAATAAACAATAAGACAATAATAATAAAAGTAAAAATAGTAGCGACAACAAAACAACAAGAATAACAATAATATGAACACCTATAACATAATTTTAATAGTTACAATGTTCTACTGATGATTAATAACAATAATACTTTCACAACAATAAAATTGATAATAAAACATTTGGTCAGAATAACACTTGAATCCTCTTCATTTGATTATGAGATTGGTTTAAGTTCTAAAAAAGTGTATCAAATATAATCAATATGATTTAAAACATAGCAACATATATATAAGTGTGTGTTATAGAATATAACAAATAAAATATAATTACAATTTTGGAGAGTTGAGACTTAAGATTAAGTTTGGAAAACACTTAAAAGTATTACACACTTAGGTCTGGATCCAAGAGCTGAAACCAAAATCTGAACCAGACCAATCAGTCTTTAAAAAAATAAGTCTAACACAATCTATATGCATTCGCTTTTTGCGGTTTCGATCTATTTTGGATCGATTTTCAATTTGATTGTTGAACCGGTATGGATTTGAACACCCATAATTTCCATGATAGTGTAATATGAAATTCAAAATCAATACAAACTGATATGATGTATATGAAATTTGAGAGTGATTTTATTTTTGTTTTTTATAAACGTTTTGGTGATGTATTTGTTTATGGTACCCACTCAATTCCTTGAATATATTTGAACAAGTAGCGTGAACAACTTTTTATGTGAGTGTTTGACGTAAAGATATGGCGGTTGTATTTTCTCCTTCTCCAAATTATATGGCATTGATCACGCTTTACAATTTAATCACCGGTATTAATTAATTCACTTCTTTAAAAGTGATTATGTCACTTAATAGAAAACTTATCTTAGTAAATACATGAGTTAATTCTATCACTTTAATCATTACTAGCACATTTATGGACGAAGACAATTATACGTATTCTAAGCGAGTTTAACTTCTCACTTGTAAAATGAATTAACTGAAAAAATATATTCACTTAACAAATTCATGCGAGACCAAATATTTTTCAAAAAATATATTAAATTGATCTTTTAATTTAAAGTTTTGAACATTATTATATATTAATATATTGTGTACAACTATCTTTTTCTTTCACTAAATTTGTGTACCTTCCTTACGCATGTCAAGAACACATTAAAACATATTTGGTTATGCAAAAAAAGTTTACCCAAACTGAATTAATGGACACAACTTTATTCTTTAGCCTATGAACGCACGTTAGTTTAATTTTCCATTTTCCTTGGTCATATACAATCTAGAAGAAAATTAATTTTCCAAATACCAGTGAATCTTTCTATAATTGTGGCTGCCATTTGAAAGAAGCCCTTTTGCGATAATTATAAAAACTAAATGTTTTAAAAATGATAAAATTGTTGTTGGTAGCTTGTGTAGGTTGTGAAAGTTTTAAGCGTGGACCACCAATTATCCAATTAAGAAGTCAAGCTACATTTTCTTCTACACAGCATGCTCCTTTTCATACCTAAATAAACAACTAGTCAAACAAAGAGCTAGCACTAGTTCAACTCATCAAATTAACTTATTAAAACAAAATGTTGGTTGTACTAGTACACCAAAATATAAATATGTATATACATATAAAATAATGAAAAATATATGATAAATATTTATCAAATAAGGTACGAGAAAAAAATATATTCAATTTCGTACACTACATCATTCAACATTTATATTTAATTATTATTAACGTAATATAAATAAACGACAAATAATAACTTATCTTTACATAAATCTGTATACTAACAATACATAGATATAACATTCATCGAATACTTAAAAAGACGTAAGCTAAGTTAACAAATTAGCCATAAACTCTCCTTTATAAATATCACATGCACCCTTCAAAGTTTTAGAGCTCCATTACACATATTAACCCTTTCTTTTCTTTTCACACCCGCAATCACAACATTAATACTTCATTTAATTTTCTTATGCAATATTGATTATTTGTGACCATGAAGAGAGAAAGAGAAATTGATAGCACAACCATGGCCAACTATTTGATGTTACTTTCAGGTGGAGGTGAATTTGAGACAACCTACTTCAACTCTTCCAACAACAACAACAACCGTGTGTTCGAGTGCAAGACATGTAACCGCCAATTCCCGTCGTTTCAAGCACTAGGTGGCCACCGTGCTAGCCACAAGAAGCTAAGGTTGTCGGGAGAAGGGGACCAAATGGTTAATGATTCAACTCCAAAGCTTAAAACACATTTGTGTTCTATTTGTGGTTTGGAATTTGCAATAGGGCAAGCTTTGGGAGGCCATATGAGGCGTCATAGAGTAGCAACTAATTCAAATGTTAACATGCAAAGTTCTATTACAACTACGAGTAGTGGTAGCGGTGGTGGTGGTGGTGATAATGGTGATGGTAGCAGCGATGATACGAAGATTGAGAAGGGAAATAGCAAGAGAGTTTTATTTTTGGATTTGAATTTAACACCATTAGAGAATGATATGGAGATTTTGAAGATTAGGCAGACAATTCCTTTGGTGGATTGTTTCAATTGAAGTTGTGAGTGATGGCTAAAGTTTGGGTGGTAGTTATTGTAGAATATATATATATACGTATAAGATCATAACTTTTTGTTCATATTTGTATTTACTTTTCTGTACTGATATATCATACTACATGTAAATTACTTGTTCATTTATTGAGTTATAACAATTTCATATAATTTTTTTATTACAGAAATTTATGTTATTTCTTTTCATTCAAACCAATGTGATGAAATTTTTTGAAACATTTTAAAAAATAACCCCCAAATCCAGATTCTGGAAATAAAAAATGTGCATAACATGGGAATAGGAAGCCATATTTTAATTATAAGCTAAATATTGGTTGTATATTTATGATACGTGTGTTCATCATTTTCTAAAGTTATCACGTAATATTCTGCTAGAAACATGTAATGATAATTAAGTATTCAGCTTATAAAAAATATATTTAAGTATTCATTTATAATTTATTTGTTGTTTTCGGGTATCCTATCTTATTATCAAAAGTCTAGTAGTCTCTCAAGGATAATTTGCTTAATCTTTCAGTTAATGCTTTAGTCAGAAATCAAACCATGGAATCTTCTATCATTTTGTCAATACCAATGTTATGTTTGAAGAAGTGTTCAGGATGAAAATGAAAATCAACAGCTTATTTGATATAGATTAAAATTTAATCTGAGACTGATTGAATTTTCATTTTCACTTGGTCATACATTCTAGAACGTGAATATACATTCCAAATACCATGAGCTTGGTGCAGTCCAACATACATAGAGATATTTTGAATCGTATCCACGTAGTTGCCCTCATTTTACTATAACCAACTTGTTTCATTCTCGTTCTATTTCAAAGTCTAACATCAATATTATCACATACTATTATGTTAGTAGCAAGAGTAACTTTTGTTCTCCAAGAATTTAAAATCTATGTATTGATGTGTAAAGTTTTTTACACTGTCAGCATATACCGTTGATTTATATTATTTTTATTTGAGAATTAATAACGGTTAATAAATCAATGATAAATAATTTACTGATGGTGTAAAAAACATTTACATTATCAATACATACATATTAAATCTAGCCATTAAGCAATCTTAAGCATTGACAAGTAACAAATTAGACCAAAGTCATCGTAACCATTTAAGTTTAAGTTCACCCGTTTTGCAATTTCCTTATTTATTTGAAATATATATTACACCGCAAGTGTTTATAAAAATAAAATATATATTACACCACTAGTGATGGTGACAAATTTTGATACTACTACAAGTTACACATATAGAACTTACATATATAAATATATATAGTGGATCAGTAAACTATCATGGGGTAGATGGTGACAATTCAGAGACTATTACAAGTTATATTATTTATTTTTATTTTTTAAATTTCAACCAAATGAAAATGATAGATATTTGTTGCAATAGTCCACCAAAATTGAGCAACACGAGTTTTGTTATTTAAGTACTTAATTGAGGTGGTGTGGAACAGTACTTCAAAATTCTATATGGTTTTTATTAAGCTAACTGCGTATGCAATATGATCGGAATCATCAATATTATATGAGTGTAAAATCTATATATTGACAGTATAAATATTTATACACATGCACTCCATTATCTATCATTCATTTGGATTATGTTTTTTGAAAAATCAACAATTGTTGGTGATATAATAACAATGTATAAAACTCATAAATTATCCGTGTATACATCTTTTCTTATATTATAGTCACCATGTCACCACATAATTTTTGTCAAACCTTCTCACTTCTCAGTGGTAATTTATTTCTTAGTCTGGTAACATTGGAGACTTTGGATCAATATGATAATTTTGTTGGGTGCATATTATGTCGATAATTTTAACCTATATTTCACCATAAATAAAAGGGGTTAGCTAAATATTACTAACGAAAATATATCTAAAGTATAAAATCTATCCTATAAAATGATTTATTTAATAAATTAATATCAATATTTTTAGTTTCACAAGGTTGAGTTTACAATATTCAATCCTTTATGGAATATGGATACTATAATAGGAGACGTTTCTGATTAGAGGTATTTTATAGAAGTGGAGTGTAAATATAAAGATAAGTCCAATTATATATTTAAATAGTAAAACACTAAAAATCATACAAACATAATATGTAATATTAGGCTCAACTAGCCACAGGTAATCTTGGAAGAATGAATTTACAAGAAGCATTTTGATTCCCTTCATACAGAAGTATTATGTTTTGGAAAAAGTTGGTGATATTCAACTTGGAAACTCTTACCAAATCATAAAATCTCAAGTCCTTTGTGTGAAACTGAAACATGAGTAGAGGTCAACTTGTATTCGAGCTTTGACCAAGAGCCACACCACTACTCAATACTTTCCCACCTAGACCAATACCAACTCAACTTGTGAACGAGGATGTGTTACTTAAACTTCCTATACCTCTTTCCCGAATTAATGTTTGTCAACAAATAAAAAATAATATATTTTTTATTTTAGTTTACAAAAGTAATATATTAAATACACATGTCTAAATATATATAGGTGAAACATGATTAAAGATATCGAATTAGGACATATGATCTTCATCCATGAATATACTCATTTGTCACACGTTACTACTTCTAGAATTGCTTACGTTACATTAAAGAAACACACACATGTTAAGTGACGTGCAACTTCAAATAGAATAATCCAATATCATCAGAGAAAATTATTTTACTTTTTGTTAATTCTTCTTTGCCAAGATTACTGTCTATGTTCAATGTCATGCCAAAAACCAGCGTCTCTAGAACAAAACCAAGGACTTTTCATCATAACAAAGGTGTGATTCGATCTTTAGTAAATATCACATTATAATAATCAACATGTAAAGTAAATAATTAAATTATTAAACACAATATTTTGTGAAAGTAAAACATACAATATTTGATTAAGAAAGAGAGTAAAGATTTATTTCTGAAGTTAGACCCAACATGCCGACATCATTACTGTCTAATTTTTTTATTATTCTTTGACTAAAATGTTCAGAATCAGGTAGTTATCGTTTAAGTCGTGTAATTAATATAATAGTAGTTCCCACGTAATTTATTCATTTACTTTAATGAAAGATCCAAAAAAAGTCCTTTTCCCTTCAATTTGTCTCTGATTGATTATTAGATAATTCCATTATAATTTTAAATTGTGGTTGGAGTTTAAACTAGTGTACTCACATTTTACATCTCACAACTCTATCAAATGAATTGTTCTTGAGGGTTATATATTTTTATTTTTTGTTTTTGGGTATTGTTATTACTTTAATTTGCAATAATTCTGAATGACACAAAATAATACTTACTGACTCACGACCGGATCGCTCTTTTTACGACGTTTCGTGGCACTGCCCAAAATGTGCAAGCAGACTATCAGTCACCACAATACGACTACCACTGTCAATTCTCGAAATTTTCACAATATGGCTAACAATATCAATTCTCGAAATACCCACAATATGGCTATCTGTACCAATTTCTTTCTCTCAATACTCACGATCAGTGTCAATTCCTATAATTTGGCTACCTGTGCCAATTTCTTTCCCTCAATACTGATCTCAGTTCTCAAAATTCTCACAATATGATTATCTGTGCCACAGAAAGAAAGGGGAGAAGTTTGCCAGAAATGCATCAGCAAAAAAGTTGAATAAAAACGCACTCAACTAGGGCGGCGAGTTATAATGAGGAGAGAACGTCTCTATTTATAACATGAATATTTTTTCAAGTTTCTCATCTCTCCAATATGGGGCTTGAGAGGGTTGTTTTATTTCAAAACTCTTATGTGTGGAACTTATGAGTTTTTTAGATTTCACACCCACAACTAAGTTCTAACCGATATCACGATAATTAATCCATGAATTGTCTCTTAGAGATTAACACCAACACTGTATCTTGTTTGAGGTGCATCTTGACTTCCCTATCCATATATTTAAATCGTTCCCATTATGTCAGTGGAATTTTAATAACCCGTCCTAATCCTTCACAATTTTCCTGTTTGGAGTAGGAAATTAAGATACATCACGCTCAAAGTAGTTCTGACCGTCTGTGTATACTGTTAAGTAGTGTTATATTTAGCATGCCAAAAAAGACTTGAATGCAAAGAATATTGATGGCAAAGTGATTTAAAACGGGACCTGAATTTTGGGCAACAAAAAGTGACAAGCATGTCGATTTCTTCATGTGAGGATTTTTAAATTATTTATTAGAAACAAAAACATAATACAGGAATCACAAAATAAAGTAGATCTGAAATGAGTTTAAAAATGGGAGGACTACCCTGAGAAGTGAGAACTGATAAAGTAATACAAAATAACAGTTGTGCGGCCTTGTGACCACAGGGGCCAGGAAGAACGAACCAAGTTATTCTTTCCTCAACATTTTACGTCTTCTTATCTCAAACTAATCATATCCCACCGAATAATATAAAAATGTTATTTTATGTTTTTTATATTTTTTTAAGTATATGACAAGTTTCTATTGGATTAAGACACAAAAAATAGGATAACTGATCCCCATTCAACAAGAACGTGAAGCCGTGGAAGCTCAAACTATTCCTATTCCTATCCATGTCTTCCCCTAACTCTTACGTCTTATGCACCGTGTTTATACTCAAGTTCACATTCAGGGGAATAGCTTTAAAGACACAATTCAATTCGAATAGTATCAAGCTCATAACTTTGGGATCCAATCACAGCTTACCCTGGATCCCACATCATAATATGATTTGCCACATTCCCATTTCCATTGGACAGGATTAGTAAACAAGCAAAAAGGGACACCAATATTGAAGCATTTTTTTCCACTCGTAATAAGACTCAAGACTGAATCTTTGCAAAAGGAAAATATTGAAGCATTAATGCATTAAAACTGTCAGCACCACTAATAATTTGTTTTTTTATCAGATGTGGTCTCTTTTTCCTGGGCCAGTTTAAATTGGCTCCATTTTATGTCAATTTATTTTTTGTTGGTACAGGCAGTATTTTTGGTAGTTACATATAGATAATAAATACTACACAGATATTTCTTAATTTCTTGACCCTCAGGTAAGGACAGAAAACTCCTACAGCAGATCATAGACCTCACTCGTAAATAAATAACAGCTGTTCAGTGTCGTTTAATTCTGGGGAGAGTAGATATACACATTATTCTCCCGCATGCGAAGAGGTCGTATTGAACTTATGACCACTTAGCAACAACCTTACTGTTGTGCAAAGATACCCTCTTTAGACCTTATTTTTTATGACAAAAAACAATGTAGCCAAGTCTGGATATAGGTTCCTGGCAAGCAAACAGGGAAAATTCAATTTCCTAAAGAAGAGAAAGAAGCATGTTCCCTTCTCCCATAGGACAACCTAAACCCTAAAGTTTCAAAACTATGGCAAGCATCAGCAAAAGCAGGAAATCTCTCCCACTGAACGTTACTGCAGGCAGAGATAACCCTGTAACAAAAGCTTATACCTGATATAACACAAAAATATCCAGAGATGGAAAATCTCAAAATACTATGACTTATTGGCTCTACAAAACATTCATACAATTTCATTTACTCTATGAGTAAGCCAGGGCAGAGACATTGTGAACATATTTCAGAGGCAAGTTTGAGCTGAGCTCGTAATACTTTATAAAGTGAGAGGGACACAATCTGATTTGATCAACACATATCATGTAGTCTGTGATAGGCATAGTTGAATAACTAACAGAGATGAATTTAGAATTCAACAAGATACGGTATTATAGCATCATTCGATTCATGTCGCCGACTAAATTGTACAAACAAGTCTCCTAAACACAAAAGCTCTTTATCTTCCCTAGACCCTAGTAGACATCAGTAGTACTATAGGCATTAAGCCTAACATTTTTAATTTATGAGATAAAGAGAAAGAAGAGAGAAATAATCAATTAAGTTGTGAGTCGGAGTGGGAATCGTTGTGGTTGATTTGATTAGGGTCACCGAATTTGTGCTTGAAAGAGTCTTGGCGCTGCAGCCACATCATGTGACCCTGCAATTGCAAATAATTCAATAATTGAATTAGAAGATTAATACATAATAACAAATACATATATACCTGAAGAGCTGCCGCCCATGTAATTAGGAATGATGCAACCCAGAATTTCTTGTCCTCAACCACTTTCTTCAATTTCATCTTCTTACCTTTTTTCTTTCACCAACAATTCACACAACACAACATAACCCCTTTCCCCCTTTACACACCACTCTCAATGACTGGGCCCAGGGAATTAATCTTTATGGGCTTTTTAAAGAAAAAATAACAATGTAGCCCAATAAGAGATTCCGTTTAGAGTTAAGCCCAACAATAATGCTTCAGAGTTTCTAAAAGATTTAAAATGCTTACAGTTAAATTCACTCCAACAAGCTTTGTTCTAACTAGATTTCCAAATAAATGAAAATATCAAATGTTTGATTCATGTGAACAATATTTATTGAGAGTGGAAGTGGGAGTGTCAGTTATATCTTGAAAGAGATTAGCTTGTCTGTAAAGTCAGGAGATAACGTTGATTATAACAAAAAAATTCATTCGAAACGTTGGGTGGCATTTTAAACTTTTTAGAAACTCATTTGATGATATTTTTATGTTGAAGACCAGTTTGAGATTTCACTCAAGGTATAAACGAAGATCCATGACATATATGCATAAAGAGAGAACGGAACTGCAGGTTTCATGTGAAAATAATGCATAAGATACTCAAATTGTATTGCAAAATGGATAACTGTAACATGTAAATGTATTGAAAAAAATGTTTCTGGTGTAAATGAGATCACATGATTGTTTTAAATAAATTGAACTGAGAAGCTGAAATAGGGCACATGGTAAATTCAAAATTTCAAGGTTAAGCTACAAAATAACAAAAAAATCAAGGAAAGATATGAAACCAAATAAGAGTGGTTGGATAAAATTAGAAATGGATTAAACAATAGTTCCTAAATGAGGAATAAATTCCTTGTGCAATACAAACATATTTAGGACAAATGTATAGGGTTACATTCTTAATTGAGTTACTCAGCAAAATATTACTAGCGTCAAATTCTGTACGGATGAAAGGGGCAAAATTTCTGAACATGGAATAAAATCTAGAATCATCCTGAGTACAAGAAATCATATAGCTTTTATGTCTAAATTTTATTACAAGAGTTTGGTGTCCTAAAGCAAGCACTGAGGTAATTGAAGTAGGTATTTTTATATAAGGTACCCTCACCTCTTAGTAAGAAACTAATTTCTTTTACGATGTATGGTTACCCCTATCAAATATCGAACATTTAATATTTTGGTCATTCTAAGATGTAGCAATGTCTTACTACCAGATTAATGTCTTGTTGGTAGTTAAGTAGAGTTAGCCAATGTGATTTTTTAATATGGAAGTTTTAGAAAAATATAGAACTGTAATTCTTTTTTGCTGAATACAAACACAATAGTGATTACCTTATGGCAACATTTGAGACTTTCTTTAACAAAGTTCCAAACGTCATCTTTGAATGATGTGTAGGCCTATCCTTAAAGAAATATCTACTAAAGGAACGTTTGAGACTTTTTCAACAATGCTTCAAAAAACAAAAACATAAACATGTAGGTGGTTTTTTAAATGGCCTCACAATAACACTTAGGCATTTTTTTTAAATGCTAATGTCTAGCAAAAAGAGCTGAAAATGTAGAACATATTATATTGTCCACTATGTAACTTGTACTGTGTGAAGGTCACTTGTAAGAAAACATAAACACTCTAAAGAATGGTTCATAGGTAGTATGATTTATTTTTGAGAAAAAATATGTATAATGTTATATAATAAAAATGTGAATATTGTTAAATATAAGTAATATAAATGAATAGTAAAAAAATACTCTAATATCATTCTTATTTTTAGGTTTGATATATGAATCATGACATTAGAAGATTGAGGAAAAGAGATGGTTGATTATGAAACAAGAAAAAATGTTTTATAATGAATATATATTTTACAAAATATTGAATTTTAAAACTTAATATCTTTATTACAAAAATTTAAATATAAAAAATTAGGAAATATGATGATTGATGAATAAAAACAGTGAGGCCGTTAGATCAAATAACACCGTGTCACCCTTCACGGCTTCTGTCTGTTATAACTATATAGGTATGAATGTAATTAAGTTTATACTCCAGGGGCAAGAAAGTAAAAGGATCAAAGTTACCGTTGAAATTCCAGTGCTCTTAAACCCTTCCTTTTAAACATGATCAAAGAAACGAAGAGAAAAACAAAGTCATCTAAGAAACGTGAAAGAGAAACCAAGCAATCAAGAAAGCAAAAGAAGTTTTTTGTTCACTATCATTTGTAAGTTTTCGTTTTTCTTCTACTTAGTTGTTTATTGTTTTATGGGTTTAATTTTTTATTGTATCTTTCGTTACATGAATGGTTACTTGCTTTGTTTACCACTGTTGGTTGATTAAAATCTTGGGAATCTTTGTGGGAAAAAACCGATCTTGAATGTGTATGTTAGGTTTATCTGAAAGCGATTTTAGTCCAATTGGGGATTTGCATGTTTCTTCTTCTTCATTTCCAAGAAGAAAGGGCTTGCTCATTCTTTTAATACACTTTTGTTGAATTTTAGGGTTGTTACTTTTAGTTATGATGCTTGTATTAGTTCGCCCTGTAATAACAAGATTGAGGAAATAGGGAAAAGTGGTGATCTTTAATTGATAATTTAAATTTTGGTATCAAATAATCATGCATGTTGATTTCGGGGTTTACTAATTTTTGGTGTAAATGTTTTCTCTGTTTTTTCAAAGATGGTTTAACACTTTAACCCTGTTAAAATATATGCAGGAAATTGAATTGAAAAGTATACAGAGTAAAACAATGGCAACTCGAACTGGTCGTTTGTTTCATGATCAAAACCTCAATGCCCATGTTAATGGTATGGTTCTGGTTCTTTTGTTTTAAATATGTTTCGAGTTTAATTGTCTATGTTCAGTGTTCACCATTCTTGGCTAATTGTTGATAATGGTGCAGGAGAAGGAATTGTTTCTGGGAAGGCGGGTTTTACCGGACAGAACAAAGCTAAGGTTGGTCGAAGAAAACCACTCGGAGATCTGTCCAATGCAGGGAAGCCAATAAACAATGCTGTTGGAAAGAAACCCCTCGACGGGTCATTGAAGCCCGGAAAACTATCAGAACATCTCAAGTCTAGTAACCTTACTGTCATTACAAATGATGAAGCGGTTAATGCTAAGGCAAAGAATGTTGAAAGTAACAGAAAAACTGCCAATAAGGCTTCTGAGAAATCACAGACTGGTAGAAGGAAAGTGCTTGGTGACATTTCAAACCTTCCTGTGATAAAAAATAAAAACAGCCTGAAGGTGGCTTCATTGACAGAGGATCCACCTCTCCATCCCAGTGAACTTGCTGAAGAACAATTTCTGCATAATCATCAAAAGTGTATCAAATCACAGTCTGAGACTGTGATGGATGTGCACCATTTTTTCAAGACTGTTGGACTTGAGAATGGTATTTATTACATTCATAAATAAGTTTTGTTGTGCATTTTTGTTGTATCTTGGCTTATTTTATTCTCTTGTCTGTGATTTATAATCTTTGCAAATTGTTGTTTGGACATTGAGAAGGTAACTGCTGTTTATATTTTTTTGATTGTCCATTTTTGGCTGGGATATGAGTTTCCTTAACTTTTGATTTTATAATTCAATCAGATACGGACGATCACAAGCCAATTGCCTTTGAACTATCTCCAATCAATAAACGGAAGGTTCGGTTGTAATTCCTTATGTTTCTGCTGGCTTGTCGCTCTGCCCGAGTTGCTTCTTTCTAACTATTTGTCTACCTTTTCAGGTTGAGTGTGAAAACATGGAATTGGAGGAGGTACCTGAGAAGCTGCTTGAAGTGCAATCTCCATATGCTCAGCAAGGTTCTCCTGCATATTGCAAGACTCCAAAACTACCAAGTCACTGTACAATGTGGAACAACTCTGATGTCAATTTCAAGTTGATGGAGACACCTTACTTGTCTAAAAAATGATTTCGCTAGGATAGAAAGAACTTGATACAGTAGGTATCTTGTGCCACTGACATGATGGCAATTGTTTTGATGTTTTTCAGATATGGATTACCTTCCATCTGTGTATTTGTTATCTTAGATTTGATACATTTGAATGTTTGTCTGTTCCTGTCAATTCATTTCAATGAATGTTTTTCATTCTTAGTCCCATCTCTTCCTTTAACTTTCTGCTGGTTCGTTTTGGCGGCATGATTGGTCGTGAAAATAATTGATATTCTAAAAGATGATTCTTGTTTTTGCATGATATGACCTATGATATGAAGTAGGAACATATTTCTTTGACCAAGAAAAGCCAGATCCAAGAGCAGCTGCAGTAGAATTTATCAAACTAATGAATATCTGAGAATAAATCAGAGACTACTAATGTAATGAGCTTATGATTTTTGACAAACGTTTCCTGTCACATTGAGTTGGTACTTGGTACAATATTGTGCAAATTGGAAAGTTCTTGCTCCTCCTCACATTAGATTGCATTGAGCTCCATGTTCCTATTCATTAGGATTGGGGTGTATGCTGGTCATTTGTATCTCAAGCCAAGTCTAATGAACTGAACTAATTAAATAACATGTGCTTATTATGCATTTAATTAATAATCATTAAGATACTTGATTTATTTAAAAGAATTCTGTCCTAGCTTTTTAGTTGTTGCAATTTGAGTTGCTCCCTGATTGATATGCCCTAAAAACACAACTCTATAGGATTTGGTTGTCAACACATATAATCATAATAAATTTCAATTTCATAAAAAGACAGAAGGGATAGTTGAAGTGGCAACACATAAACTACATTTATTTGTTCCATCTCAAACTTAGAACTGCATACATAATCTGATTTTAGTGACTTCAAGTTCTTTTTCTGGTTCTGAAAATCTATGATGAACTTTTAGGCAATGAGGATCCACAGCTGATCAATTGTTTCAGAACTGCTGAAGCCTTCACCCTCCCACTTGGACATTCATTCTCTACCATCTGGTTTCTGATATCTGCTGATTCATAATCATAACTCTCCAAGCTCCCTTCCAACACTCTAAAACTAGAAGAATAATATGGCAAAGATCTCTCACTCCCACTCAGCAGCTCCCTTGCATTATTTCCTTCACACTCTTCAAGTTCCTCCCTTTTCCTACCCTTCTCCTCAGTTTGAGTGGAAGCATTAGCACCTTTGCTAGCAAGCTCCTCGGATATCGTTGCCTTGTAATGTTTGTAATCACATGAGCTTAATGACCGGTTCTTAATTCCACCCTTGATAGTAGTGGTGGAGTGTGCATCCATGCTAGAATTGTTTGTTTCTGATGAGCTTGATGTTGATATTATTCGTAGGATCGAAAGCTCAAGCAAGTTTTTACCACTTGTGTTCCTTTAAGGATATACTCATGGCCACTACTCGGGTAAATAAAATCGTTCTCAGACAAATCTTGCCACACAAACCCGTTCTTGTAACTCCTGCGATCAAGGACGATGCCAAAAAAATTATTCAAGTGGAGTCGGACCAAATCAAACATATATTTTAAGATTCCGAAGATTTAATAATTTAATTGAACGCACCTTTTTGTAGACCACGAATACATGTCAGCCATTCCTTGTCCTCGGAGAGAACTCAATCTATTTATCACATCTACTCAAGTATGGTAAGTTGAAACAGTAAGTGAACATTATATGTAGGAGTAAATCAAATTAAGTATATATGATATATATGTTTTCCTTTATTATAGCACTTACCTTTCACACATAGCATTCCCTGTTGAGAAGAGATTGGAACCTCCATGAGATGTGGATGTTCAAGCTGGCCATTTCGGGAAAGATAGTATATTACTGCCACTTTCAACTCATTTGCTTTAGACTTTGGTTCAATCCATATTTTGGATCTCTCAGCCTCAGGATCTGCCACACTTTCTAACATTTTCCTTGACATGACAAGCTTTCCTTTCATTCCAACTTATTTGGTTCTCATTTCTGTGAATAAAAATGGAATCAAACAAAGGATAAAAGCTTGGTTTCCCAATGCAGAATGAGAAGGACTTATTGCAGTTGGGAATAGGGATGTGGTATTGTCATTTGTACACGTTCAAAGTAGAGAAACATTGGTCTGATTTATAAGCTAAGGAAAATTATTCCTCTTGTTTACATTTTGGCTTATCAGCTGATATGTACCAAAAAGTGGCATGGCATGCAATGCATATATATTTATTTTGGCCTAACCACATATATCATTTACAATAAGCAATGATGTTATAACAGAGAATACTTACACCAGCTCTCTCTAGGATTAGTTTGCGAGTTGAATTTTGGATGGAAAAAATGATAAGAGAAAGTTTTAGAATCATTTTACAAGTGTATTTTATGATTCTCAAGTCTTTCATCACCTTTCATTCTCTACCAAAACTCAACTTGTAAATAGACCATAAGTGAATTTTCATCATATATAAAACTTAATGAAACATGTATCACGTGAACCAACCAACCGTGTATAATACACACATATTTTAGAGTAATGAAATCACTTCCATATTATTTTCTTGTAAGCTGTAACAGAATAAAACAAGCACTGTACATTTTTGCTTTCATTTCCCAAAACAAGTAAAAGGTAAGATGTAAGCAATAATGTAGTTATTTTATATGCAGATATCATTTTCTAACATTTGATGGCAACTTGTCAAAAAGGTAAGCTATGAGCCTATGAGTGAAAGATAAAACAAGGAAATTATTTTTTGTACGTAGACATAACACACTGCTGATATGGAATACCGTATCCAATGACTATGATTGGATATGCAATACAAAACTGAAATAGAGATATATCATGTGAGCCAAATATCTTCAAAATATCATTGTATTCTTGTTATTCAAATAATAGAAAATATCATCATCATCATAAAATAAAGCACTTAAGAGTCTGTTTTCCATTGCTCTTCCTTCTCATCCAAAACTAAACTCGCAAACAAACTCTAAAGAGGCCATAGAGAAAGAGGGAAGGTGTCTCTTGTTTAGCTTATAATATTGCATAGGTGAGGCTGAGATATTCACGGGGCAGGTACAGCTACTTGCAATGTAGGGTCAAATACCTAGCCATGGTTAAAAATGATAGTACCCTACTCACAGACCAAAGTGGGTTGGGGACAAAGTTCTCATTTTGCTCGTATATATAGTCAAAGTAGCCCGTGAAATGTAACCATCATACAGAAATCAGGGAACCAAAACCAACAAGTTTCCCGGCAACCTAGCACAATGTGCGGAAACTACTCAACACTTGCAAATAACGGAGCAGTTACAATAACCAACAACATGCACCAAAAAAATCATAAAATAAAATGTCTAATAGTGATGAAAGCCAAAACTACTACATTTCTACACCAAACAGAGTGTTGACTGTTGAGGAACCCACCAAATCATAGGGTATACAGCATTGAGCCCAATGCACATGAACAGGCTATGAGGCCACCTCGAAATCTCAGTTAATTCGATCCTAGGAATTATAATTTCAATGGTAAAAAATAAACAGAATCTGCAGCTCATACAAGACATAAAACTGAGATGAGATTGCCATTTAGGATCATGTTGAAATTTAATTTCGTTTTTGTTACTGCAATGTGTCTAATATTAAAATAGAGAGTTGCTTCTATTTAATGGCAACATGTTATGGCTCTAATGCTAACTATCAATCTGCACCTTGTACAGGAAGGTATTACACGTTATCTGTAGGAGCCTAAAGTGGTAACTGGCTTTTTTAAAGTCCTTGATATTTGAAATGATGAGGCAATGGGACTATGGGAGACATGTTCCAATAATGTATATAAGAAAACTAAGAATGTAATAACAGAAGCAAAATATGCAAGGAGATTTGCATCTATTATATCCTGGGATGAATTCAACCAGCAAAAGGAATGCCTTCTCAACTATAGCAATTATAGCTATTTATATACATAATTTTCTACAATTTTCACAAATGAGGAAAATGAAGTTCAATGGAAGATCACAATTCCGAAGAGTTACTGTTGATTCCACTCTCCACTTTCGAATAACATCAATAAACATACCATAGAGACAACACCATCTACATTGCTTGCCTCCAAAAGAATATCCATCCACCCCAAATCTTCAAAACAACCAAATTCCAAATACCTATCTTTAAGGCCTACACATGTATCCCTGCTACAGTATACTCTTCCTATGTCTACCAATGCTGAGTGCTAACCCAAGCTTTTATCATTACCATTAGTGCCGCACACAAACCTCCACCTCTCATTCCATGGAAATTCCACCAGGTGCAGCAACCACCAGTAATTCAACTCAAGCAGAAATATAAACAATTCTCATGAACATTAGTATTAATTACCAACATGATACACTCTCCCGTCCTAAACAAGCCGATGATGACGCAAAGCCTTACCAAAATGAGGTTGCATCAAACGGACATAAAGACCATTCTTCGCTGCCAATGAATCATGGGTCCCCTCCTCCACTATCCGTCCTCCATTAAGAACTACTATGTTGTCCACATTCCGCATCATTGCAGCCCTATGTGCTATCAAAATAGTGGTCTTATTTCCCATTATTAGGGTGTCTAGAGCCTCTTGCACCACTCGGCTTGACTCAGATTCAATTGCTGAACTAGCTTCATCCAACAACAAGATAGGTGCATTTTTCAGCACTACCCTCGCAATTGCAATCCTCTGTTTCTGTCCCGGAGTTAAGTCAACACCTCTCATCCCAACATGAGTATCATAACCATGAGGCAAGCTGCTAATGAAATGATGTGCATTTGCTATTCTTGCAGCCTCTTTCATCTCAGCTTCACTAGCATTATGCCTGGCATATATGATATTTTCCCTTATGGTTGTCGAGAAGATAATAGGCTCCTGCTGAACCAGACCAAGGTGGCTCCTTAACCATCTTAAATTATATAGCTTTAAGTCCCTCCCATCTAGTAAAACTTGGCCAGCAACTGGATCATAAAATCTCTCAATCAAAGATATTATAGCACTCTTTCCTGACCCTGAAACTCCCACAACCGCAACTGTTTGTCCTCCACTGACTTTTAGAGTAAAGTTGCTGAGCACCAACATTTCTGGACGAGAAGGATAACAAAAATCAACATTTTTCAACTCAATGCTTCCATATACATTGGGCGGCTTCAACGCTGAGTTATCATCAGGGTCAATTTTAGGCGTGCGGTCAATAATTTCAAACACTGAAATGAGAGATTTACGTCGCTTAAGTATGTAAGGAGCCAACCCAAAAGGCTCCACAAGTGCAAATGCAGCAAATGAGAAAACCATGTACTCCTTCAGTGCAGTAGTTGGACTTACATACCTGCTTTTTATACATATTGCAGTGTACCAAAGTAGAAGGGCATTACAAGCAAAAAGTAGAAACTGTGAAAAGCCGAATCCAAAACCGATGGCAAACCCATGAAAAAAGCTCTGCTTAAGTATTTTATTTAGCTGCAGCCTGTAGAGCTCCATCACCTTATTACCAGCACAAAATGCAACAACAGTGTAAATATTTCTGACTGCGTCTTCAAGAACCAGAGATGCTTTCCTGTGCATTTCCTGTATGCCTCTCGAAAATCCAGCAAGCCAAAGTTTCTGCAATATTCAAGTAGGCTGCACTTAAAACATGCATCATGAAAGCCATAAAAGCAAATCAACCAGTAAAAATAGGTAAACTAGCATTCAGTCATGAAACCCTTGATGCTGCAAGGCAAAAAAATGTGCATCCGCTCACACACAAACACAGAGACAGAGAACTCAGATTTATTAAGCAGAAATATAAAAAGGTTTAACTATGATTTTCATCTCTATCGTTTCCACCCATTTGGTCCTTATTCTGTTTCTTGTTTTGGTACTTGTATTTCCCTCATTTTAGCTTCAGTCCCTATAGTTTATACTCACAAGTATTGGTCCGACTGCCCCCATTTCCAAGAAGGAGTGGTCCCTGTAGTTTCAAATTATCAAGGTTTTGGTCTTGAGATGCCAACATCTTCACGGTAGGAAATTATATGGATCAATAACTGATTGGAAACTATAGGGAGCGAAGTCTTCTTTATGCTAAAATAAAATATGATGAAGAATTAAATTAGCCATAGACCCTAACAAATTACACTCATTACAAACCATTAATTAGCTAACTGAAACAGGGAAATATATATTATAGTAACTTCAATGCCACATAATTTCACTATCAAATTTGTAAAAACAGACAACTGAATGCTCTTTTAGTTTTGACCAAGCAAGGTGCATCTTTGACTTCAATTTCACAATGAAAGAGACAAATAAATTCTATCGCCAAAAAAGGAGAGTGAGAGGCTCACCACGCGCACACACAGGAAAGTATCCTCCTTCCTTAACTTATCATTTTTTTCCTTTTTCCATGATAAACTTTTCCTTTTTAAACATGAGGTCCGGAACAAGAATCACAGAATTTAGGATTAAAATCCACAGTTTATTTATATTTATTATATGACATGAAAAAGATCTAAAAACTATGAAACTCCAAAACCACTGTATCTTGTAAGAGGCATAAACTTCAACAAAGTGCATTCACATGAGTAGCAAACCTGGGCAATCGCACAAACACAGAGGATTGGAAGTGTTGCCAAAGCCACAAGTGCTATTCGCCAGTGCAGCAAAACACCAATCAGAATAGCAACAATGACTGCAGCACTATCCTGTATAAATATGGAAAGCCGGTTACTAAAAGCAGCTCTCACAAATGTAGCATCATTGGCCAAGCGAATTGATAAATTGTCAGCACTGTTTTCTTCTTCATCAAACCAGCCAGTTTCATTGCGTAGCATGGCTGCCATGTTATGGAAACAGGTTAAGAACACCTCAGAGTTATTGTTTAAGAAGAAAAATTGTGAAAAAGGAGCTACACACCTGAGAACATCATTCTCCTAACTCTTTCTGTCATTTTCTCCCCCATAATACCGAAGTAGAAATGCTGCAAAAAGTTGGCAACCACTGTCACAATGCCCATGCAAGCAATGATCAAGCACAACTTCTCCACCTCCCCTCTAAAGTGACGAGCTCCGTCAATGCTATAGTAAGTTGTCACTACCAAGCCAACAACATAAGCAAGCAGGGGATTGAAAGAACCAAAGATAGCAGCGCCTATGCTTCCTAACACAGCATAAAACCACTCTGCAAGACTGAGCTCTGCCAACCTCCAAAGTGAGGGTTGTTTTCGATGCTGTGCACCATCTGTTTCTCTCATTTTCACTGAAAAATCATCAGAGCCACTATCTTGTCTACTAAAAGTCTGTGAATGGGAACGTTCATTTTGTGGATCAGATGTTAAAAGAGGTGAAACAGGGGATTCAGGGTCAGAACCTTTTGATGTTTGTCGATATATAGATTCAACATCAATCTTCGGTAACTCGGGTAGTCTCATTTCAAAACTATCCTGCCTTTTTATTGATGGCTCCTTATCTGCTGCATCCAAAGACTGACAATTTTCCGGCATCTGCTCAGGAGGCGGGCTCTGAACATTTGGAGATTCTTGTGAATTAAACAAATCATCTGAAGGCCGAAGTACGGCAGAAAGTTTTTGAAGAGAGGATGATTTCATCATTTTAGGGGATGATGATTCTTTGAAGCTCTGACTTTCTGAAGATTCTTTCTCAATTTGGAAAGCTGCAGTATCCTTGTAGTTTCGAACAGGCATTCTGGATAATCATAAACAAACAAAAGTGATTTTAAACATGCCAATGGCAAAAATTTACAAACTACTAAATAAACTAAATATTAAATGCTGTAGTTAAGTAGCATTGAAATGAACTAAAAAGAGTGCAAAGATTATTAGTGTATTAGTAGAGTAACTCAATTTCTTAACAGACTATTGCCACTTTCACTGTCAAGATTTATGTTTTTATGAAAAACAATGTTATATCCTCTGAAAGCAGAAACAATCTTGTGGGAGAAAAGCATAATTATGATTTGATGGAGTTTTAGACCTTTTGGGAAGCTTTGCGGCCTCTTCACGTCGAAGAAGCTCTGCATATAAGCCATCCCGGGTCAATAATTCATCATGAGTACCCATTTCAACAAGTTGACCTTCCTCCATAACAGCTATATAATCAGCATTCCTTATAAGACTAAGCCTTCTGGCAATTATTATTGTTGAACGTCCTAACATAAGGAGATCCAGAGCCTCCTGAATAGACCTCTCGGCCTCAAAATCAAGTCCACCAGTAACCTCATCAAGCAGGAGGATAGATGGATTTAAAAGCACAGCTCTCGCAATAGAAAGTTTTATTTTCTGCTTTTCTGTCAAAGCTAAGCCAGCCCTGCCAACCTGAGAAGTGAAAATGTTATTGCCATGGTAAGGGAATAACTTAAAATACAAACAAAAAAAAGAGCCATAGATCCATATGATCAACTAATTAAGCTTCACCTGTGTGTCATAACCTTTATCCAACAAACTGATAAAAGTATGTGCATGAGCTATTTTGGCAGCCTCTACAATTTGGTCCATGGTAACATCCCTCCCATAAGCAATATTGTCCCTGATACTCAAACTGAGCAAAGCAGGCTCCTGGGTGACTAGTCCTATTTGGCTCCTCAGCCACTCCAGTTTAAAATTCTTGATGTTTTGACCATCTAAAAGAACTTCTCCTGAAACACAGATTGGGAATGCAATATAAATCTAAAATGACCCATAGGGTGTGTTTGGACAACTTCAAAATTAATTTAACAGTGAAAAATAGAACCAGTTACATTAGCACTTTAAAAACAAACTACTTCACAACTTAACAAAGTTTGGTTTAATGCTTAATTTAAAACTAAGAAGTCAAAAAATTCGTGAACCCTAACGCAAAAGGAGATGAGAGAGACAGTACTTAAATGACTGTGGTTGCTGTGAACATTCAAAACATCAAAGGTTTTGATATGAGCCAACCAATCCAATTATACTTTTGCCATTCACGGAATTGTAAATTTTGGTGAACCCAACGAAAGTGGAGGTGAAACCTGTGAGACATGTTGAGTATCATGGACTAGGTTGTGCACAAGAGGGAGATAAAGAACATTTGATGATGGAAGAAAAATGTAAGAGGGGTGATAGGCAAAAGCTCAATAAAACCAAGAAATGAAGGAAAGGGAAAGAAAGAATCATAAAAAAGTTAAGTGGGAGAGGAAAAGGTCGGATTACAAAAAAATAATAAAAAATTACAACTTTGATTTTAAACAACCAGCTTTATGATTTATCTTTAAAAAAATTCGATAGGAAGCAATTTTAAAAGAATCAGGTAGTTACCAAATACCTTATATTTAAAAACTGGCCCTATTTGTACTTAGATAAATAGTTTTCAGGAGTTACCAAAACCCCAAATAGTGGGTTTCATAGCATTAATATGTGCCGCCAGGGAGAAAACAATTACCCAACGTTGGATCATAGAATCGCTCCATGAGTGGAATAATACTACTTTTTCCAGAACCATTTTTGCCAACAAGTGCCACAGCTTTCTTAGCAGGAACAGTGAGATAAAACCCACTCAAAATAGGGATTTCAGGACGGGAAAGATAACTGAAATAAACATTCCGAAACTCTATATTCCCTTGCAGAGAACTATGAGCATCGCAATCATGATTGGAAGACGAGGATGACCGGCTTATCATCTCAAATAGTCTATAAGCAGCTATTCGACCTTGATCAAAAGAGTAGAAATTTGTTGCTGCTTGATTCAATCCCCTTAACAAAGTAACAACATTGATAAGCAAAATTTAAAACAGAAGATAAAGAAAATACATAAATTGGGAGAAATGCTCACAGGCCACTTAGAATCACAGCAAAGAGAGCTGTAATAATCTCACCACCATGAGCTTTTCCATGTATAACCAAGAACCTTCCAACCCAGAGTTGTAATGCACAAGAACATATTGCAAGCCCATATGTAAATCCAAGACCAAGACCTTGTACAAGACTTATTAATATACCATATTTAAGAGTAGCTTGGAGTGACGTTGCATACGAATATTTAGCCAATGTTTCATTTGTAAATGCGTACAATGTTCTTATATGGGAAACAGCCTGCATCAGAAGAAATTATAGTCACTCAGAACCAATGGCACTAAAATGAGCTACCAAATAATGATAACTTCACTATTCTTCATTCACCAAATGCAATTGAATACATTAAATTATAAACAAAAAATAAAGCAATTAGGCAAAGCATATTCAATTCCTTCCCACCGTAAAGTAAACTTCAAAATTGTTATATACCATGGTTTAATGGGGCAGGTAGGCAAACAGAAGCATAGATCAAACTTTAAAGGCATACATAACTTGACTTAGAAAATTAGATTTTATTTGGTAAATAATGATATAAATACTTTTTCAAGTGCATTTAATTTGCCACTTTGTGACACATTATCTAATTATTATAGGGAAAATTATTAGAAGAAATCTTGGAGCCTTCTGTATCAGAGATCCCATTTCATGAAGCCAGACACGGTTTTGTCTTTCCATCTGAAAATGACTAAAGTTGATGATCTACTTTAGACAGCAGACAAAAAAACTTTGCAGCCATTTGAGCATAATAAACCTTTTGGCTGGGCGGAAATTTAAATATTTGAGAGTATCTCCGTGTGCCTCAAAACATGCTGCTAGATGATACTCATGATAGGATTATGTCCATGGTTTCTTTTTGGTGTTGCGATCATGTATGCTTGATGGATATTGGTACTTCTGATATGCAAATATTGGGTTTCTCAGTGCCTTTTAAAGTTTTCCATGTTTCCTCATTGTGCATAGAATTTTTTATTTTGGAAAATATACTATTACACTCCCTCACCCCAGTTGTACTTTCCCTCTTTTCTCTCTAATAGAATTACCTTTCTATCAAAAAATATATACCGTCTTAGTAACAGCAAGCTGAAGCAAGTCTTATAAACATAACATTCTGAAGAAAAAATATAAATTTTGACCTATCAAAGATTTGTGGCAGAAATTCCCTCTAGATTTCCAGTCATTAAAATGCACTACACTTACACTTAATAGTACTAAAAGTATTAATGCAGAAAAACTAATGTGGTATGACAGATTTTAAAACAGACTTAAACTATTTCCCATATATAGCAACATTAAAATCCATCATTGGATTTAATTTACGATAAAGCATATCATTGGTTTGAAGTAAAAATGAAATAAAATATAAACAATAAATAACCTGCTCCGCAATGCTGGCGGCTTCGGCATATGCATCTTGAATATTCTCAGCAAGCTTATGGAGGAATATATTTGATATCCCTCCAGCGGCAACGATAAATGGACCAGTGGCTAATGTTATCAATGCAATCTGCCAGCAATTGATAAAACCAATAACAAGGCCACTGAAGAATGTAGCCATATTGTGTACATAATTCCCAACCTGTATCATAAAATGTCAATTGACATGTTGTATGAGACATTTGAGATTACATATTCTCTGCAAAAAAATAAATATTTACAAAGGAATGGATACATACACAAAATAAGACAGACATACTTTTTCACTAAGAGCAGATTGAATGAGCAGCACATCACTCAATACTTGACTTACAATGTCTCCATTATTCCCGTAAGTATCAAAAAAACTCATATCTTGGTTAAGTAATACTTGAACATATTTTGACCTGATGACAGCAGTCTGCCGTTCTCCGGTCAGAATCCAACATGAAACCTCTATTAAACAAAAATAATAATAACTAGTACGTAAGAAGCATAAACACAACATCTAATATAACAAAATATTTGTGGTTAAATTACCAATCCAACCAGAAGCAAAAACTCCCCCAGCAATATAAACAATGGTCAAAGCAAGCTGTGGAAGAAACAATAATGGAGATTTGTAAGCATAAGTCAATCTTTAACAACTGCTTCATAAATTATTCGCCTTACAATAAAATTAAATGTGTGGTTATGACATCATCTGGTTTGACCACTAAATATATCATTGAAACTATGAAAAGGCATACTATTTGGTTCTCTGGTTCAACTGGGCTTAAAATGTTGCCTATAGTTCACTGTACGTTGAACCATGTTAGATTCTGTGACAATTTTTCTTCTCCCTGCTGTTTGTGCACCTGCTCGCAACAGTTGAGTTCAATGTTTTTTGTAACAAGATGAGAGGTTATGTGACACAGGACACACTACATCAAGAAAGCCTATGTTTAAAGATCAGATAGTCTCAATTCGGTAATACGGTTTATTAATGACTTCGGTGATAATTGTAATATAAGAATATCATAATTGGTCATAATTACAAATTTTCTTTGCCCTAGGTCTATTTTGTAATTTTTGTTCCTGGACTTAGGTTGATTGCTTAGGCTTATGTTATTTATTTAGATTATACTTGTCTTCATTTCGAATAATAGCCAGAACTCTAAATCCTTGAAGGATTAGGATTTAGAACTTCATTCCTTATCCTTTGAAGAATAAGGTATAAGACTCCAATTTAAAAAGTGTTACTGGGATAAGGTATAAGAGTCCAATTAAAGAGAGAGAAAATTATGCAAACGCTAAGAGATAAGAGGGAAGAGCAACTTCAACTGGGATGTGTGTCTTACACCCAACCAAAAACAGACTTCGAAATCAGGCATTAGGATGGACAAACAAAGCTCTAGTCCACTTCATGTATAGAAAACATCATTCATCAAAGCCAGAATTGGCAAAGGGGGCAACTTGTATTTCAAACAAGAATTTCACCTGTCACACTCTCGCACCGAATCCTTATTTCTCTCTAGCTTCTCTGTTCTCACTCCATTTTCTTAACATGCCTTGCTATACCAAAAGCAATTTCTAGTATCACTCTTCGGTTGATGGAGTGACCAAATTAACTACGACTTTACTTATTACTAAAAGAAGCTAGGCTGAAAAATCTTGAAATAACTAAAGCAATCTCCGGTAGTAAAAACCGAAAGTGATAATTGCTCAATTACATCAAGCTACAATGCAAACAAGCAAGGCTACCAAACTAGAACACTAATAGTCATAGAACAGTACATAAGGCACATTTTCATCACATAAAATGAATCTACAAACAACAGAGTTAGCCTATAATTTCAGAGAACAACAAATTCTCACGCTCTAGTTAAAATTCAAGTTGAAGAGCAAAACAACTAACACTAGGGTTTTAATTTATCATCTAACCTCCTTTAACTTGTGAAACTGCTCCTCAGATCCCGCAGAACCTTCCTGAGGTTGCATGTGATGAATAACCTTAGCAAAGTAGTGCAAGTAAACCACCAGCGCGGCACCGTGAGCTGCCGCAGCGATCGAACCAACGACCATCAGAAGCCAGTCAAGGCGGTCAGCACAGGCGAAGAGATGGGAGAAAGGAACAGCAGCAGGAGGCGGCTCCATATCCTCCGGCTCCTCCATCTCCTCCTCCTCAAGCTCCACCTGGAGTGAGGCGGAGGTCTCAGCGCCAGGGTCCACATACGGCGACTCAGGTGGCTCCGATACCTCGGAAACCGGCGTGAGAGGTTGTACATGAGGTGGGGACCACCCGAACAGCCCTCTCGATCCCATAATCAAACAATCACACAAACTCACCACAACACGAAAATTGAAAAGAAGGAGAGAAAAAACAGATCAACAGAAAGTGTGAGCTGTTTTATAGTAATTGAGAAAACGACGACGTATTAAACGCCGACCCGGTGGTTATAGGTTAGGTAAATAGGTGGCGGCGCAAGAATTGACTGAGTCAAAAAAGGTGTACGGAAGTAACAATATCTCTAACTTCTTCTTCCTCTTCTTCAGGTTATTTTGTTTTTCAATGATTTTCGATTGGGTAGTGTTTGGATTCAAGATTAAAGATTAATCTGAGGGATAGAGTGTGGTGTGAAAATGTGATAGGGAGAATAATAATACCATTCATGCAGAGCTGGAAGCAACAAAAAATGGAGAGGGAATTGATGGTGTTGGAATATGTGTGAACAGCTAGATAATTTGAGATCAAATTACGAAGTGGCCCTTACTTGTAGAGTCGTTGGTGGACACGCGTATCGTGTGGGTTGGGGGTTAGGAAGGTAAAAGTGTGGGGCAAGGACATGCATGATTGGGTGGAATGGGAAGGAACCTTTTTGCATTGACACTGTATTTTTTCTGTAACCTCTTTTCTCTTTCCGACGTGTATCTTTTCTAGGTCAATACAAGTATACAACTATTGATGATTATGTATTATTATTATTTTGGTATATTAATGATTATGTATTATTATGATAAAAACATAATTTCTTGCCAAATTAAATAATAATAAAATATATTAGGTAATCGGGGAAATATACTTTAATTTATTATTAAATATAAAAATTCATCTATTAATAGTGAAACAAAAAAATGGTAAAATATATGGAATATATATTTGTTTAACTAGGAAACCATATTTTACATTAATTCTTATTTCCTTATACCTATACCAATAATTTAGGACATAAATTAATATTTATATAATATATAGTAAATTACATACAATATTGAGTTTTAGTGAAATTATATCAATATTATCCTACATAAATGACATCTAGTTTTGAAATACAATTCACTAATTACTTTTGCATGAGATATAAATATAATTTTTTAAATAAAAAATGTATGATGGGTATAATTAAGTTAAACTAAATATTGTATACTATATAGATAAGTCCAAATAGTATAAGAGTTAATATATCTTTACCATTTTTAGTTCATTACAAAAAATAGTAGACATCTTTAAACAACTTATAAGAATTATATATATATATATATATATATATAATATTATTTGGATTTGTCTTTATAATATTTTGTAACGATTTTAATTTAAATGATTACACTTATATTTATTGTAAGAGTAGTTCGTGTAACATACCAGAGTGATTTGTGCAAAGACAAAATAGTAAGATGATTTATGAAATTTCACTAAAACTTAATCAATGTGAATGTAAATTACTCTATAATATAAGTAAAAGTATAACAACTCGTGTAAAAATTTATACACATAAAATCTACCATTAAATTAATATTTATACACATAATATATGAACACTAATATTAACAAATAATGAAACCTTTAAATTAAAAATATGATAAGAATAAGATATAAGATGATAATTCTTAATAGAAAAAACGTATCAACTAAATTACATGACTTTGATATATTGACACTAAATTTTTCACCATTCTTATTTAATAATTATTGAATTTTTAAAAAATAATTTAAATAAATATAAAATAATATAATAATTATGTATAAATATTAATTAGCTGTAGTAACTTCATTCTAAATAACTTCATTCTAAATATTGTAAGATGTGACATGACAAAAGTATGTCATCTATTAAAAATTAAAGTATAGAGAGATAAAATCTATATAAAAACCATAAAAAATAACTTCCATCTAAATCTCAAATAAACACAAAAAAGACTAAAAAGACTTGATAGAATAAAACCCACCAACAAATTATTTTAATTTACTCAGTACTACGTAATGATGTTTTTTAGGCTACTAAGAAATTAAATTATTAAAAGGTGTAATAGATAATAAAATTGTCTTATATAAATCATCACATAATATATCCTATCTTAAGACAATAATAATAGTGAATTATACAGTACTTTAATAAGGTCGTAAATCATAAATTGTAAGTAACAAATTCAAATTCTTAAGTCACTCTACTATCTTCATCACCCTTTTTTAAATAGAATAATATAAAAAATAAATTAAAAAGTAAATTAATTTTTTTAATAAGATTTTTATATTAGTACTTCCATATGGAGTGAATAAGATCTGATAGTAACAATACATGATCCACTCAACACATGCAAACCACAGTTCATAGCAGTACCACTCATCAAAACACTGCAGTTTTATCACACGGCATTGATATGCCAAGAAAATGGCAGCACACGATAACTCACAATGGTTGAAGTATTCTGCTGATTAAAACTCCAACGAATGAAGACAGCTCGATATGTATAGAGCAGTCAGAGTGAGTGTTAAAAAAAATACGATAAGACAGTTTATCATTATTAAAACATTTCAATATGAAGTAGAGGATACTTAACTATACTTATCCATAAATATGAAAGACCTTTCATAATAAGAAGAATGTAATTACACTCAAATATTCTTATACTCATGTCGGATCTTCTCCAATAATAAAAAGATAAACATAAATGAAACAAGAGAAAAATGGTAATATGTCTTAACGCTATTATCCATGAAATATTATTAGATGATATTTTTATTTCTATATATAAATATAAAAATTGTCTATCTATTAATAGAGAGATGTCACTCACAATGTCCATAACCTTCACATTCCATTAATTGCAGCTAGGAGCAATAAACTATGTTTATATAGAGAAATTGGTAGAAGGATATGATCATTTTATAAAATCAGCAAAAAGAAATAATTGAAAAAAGAAAGATAAAAGACATGGAGGAGTTATAGAAACTTCAAGATGATAACAACCAGTTCAGTACAACGTCAGAGATTACAAACCCAATCAAGCGGGATGACAGAAATAACATAAAACATAACAAAGACAAGATACAAAACATAGTAAGACAATAACAAGTAAAAGGCGAAAACATCATGTGACTCCGAAGAATGTAAACGGTAGAATCATTTTTTAACAGGCTTCTTCAAGAAAACATTTGTCAAAACAGTCTTCGACTGTAGCGAGGACTTCAGCAAATTAATACCCTATTAAGAAAAAACACGAGATCAAATAAGTATATAATTAATGGATTGAGGTGGAGCCAGTAAAATGAAATAAAATACAATATTTTTCACTTTCATTCAATAACAATCAATACTTAAGAATAATATAAGTTATCATCAACAAAAACAAATAAAATAAACTTAATTAATAAAGCCAAATTTTAATATCTTACAAAAAAACAAAGACATATTAAATTACAAGTATAATCCATATTAATAAAAGTAATAACTTTCATGATCAACTGTAATATAAAGGGACAATAATTGCAATAACTATGACAACATACCTCTTCCATACCCAGTTCAACAACCCTTTCTTCCAACAAACCAATCTCTTTGACATCAAACTTGTTAAGCAAAGTAATACTAGATATGGTTGACATTGGCTGAATGACTAAATCATCCATAACCATGTAAGTAACTACATCTTTTACAAACCCATTCACATTAGTAGAACTTACATCCTTTAAGACTGGAATATTGCCGACAAATGATAATTGACTGTTCATAATACAACTAGAATAATCATTACTCGGACAAGAAGTACCGGATTTGCACGTCACATAAGAACACTTATTATGACAAGTGTAAAACTTAAGAGATTCTACATTGACAGGAGAATCCAGAACATCGTTTGGAGGGAGCAGGCCAGAAATAACAGATGAGGATATTAGAGATGTTGGTTTCAACAAAACATCCTTATTCTGATTAGGTTGCATGTAAGTATGGTTCAGTTGTTCAACACTCTCATATAGATTGCCAAGGGAACCAACCATTTGATTCTTAGTTAAAAGACGAACCACGGCACCAATAGGGAAAGAAAGCAGGTTAAAGAGAAAGTCTATAACAGCTTTCGATGCTTCAGCAAACAGAACCTTTTCACGTTTTGTGTCAATCAGAAGTTTTACGCTCAATTTGGTTGAAGAAGAAGGAGAAGGAGCGGAAGCCATGGTGAAAATATGAGTACTTATTTATCAGAGTTGGATTGTTTGTGAGAATGATAAGAAGGTGCTGTTTATTTATAGAATGGATGGATCATGCAGGATACACAGTAGTAATATTTTCCACTTTCTCACGTAGTAACAATCTAGAAACCTTTCTCATTCCTCATTCCAAGATATTAGACAAACAAGCAAATAAGTTGAAGGTCATTCATTGGTTTGGAATCCGAGTTGCTGTCAAAGAAGTTTCACGCATGTGGGTTCTCCATGGTTATCACAGTACTGCAGCTAATTAGCATAAGCCATAAGCCGAATTCAGATAAGTGGAAACTGAAACGTCAAAGGTTCATGAACCAAAGCCTCATAGCCAATGAAGTTTAAACTCGATCACAAAAACTTTTGTGGGTGTGTGGCAAAACTAGCTTAGTAGCGGTTATAGCTGTGAGTTTGCAGCTAAAAGCTTTTAAATATGTACATATCTTTTTAAATTAGAGCTCTTTGGTAAAATTAATTTTCCAAATAACTAAAATTTGAAATAACAATTAATTGGACTAATTAAATACACAAACAAATTAAAATTAAAATTCTCAATCATTTATTTATATTGTACATACAATATTTTTATTTATTTGGAGATAAGTGAGACAATAAAAATAATAAAAAAATTAGTTGGGATGACTAATGTGGTTATTTAAATTTATGAAAGATAATGATGAAAAATGAATTATTGAAAATTATTTTTACTTTCTAAACACTACTTCAAATAAATTACTAAAAAGTAAATTTCAAACACTTAAATTTATTTTTTTTTAAAAAATTTGTTATTGAAAAGCTATGATAGCTTATTTACCAAGTAAAAAAGTACAAGCTCAGATTACGAAGTTAATTTTCAATATTTTAGATCCTTCATAATGAATATATAAAACAACACTTAAAGTATATCAATATCTATGTTTCTACAGTTTTTTACATGGTTAGAATAATCATGACCATAATATTAAATTTTTAAGAGTTAATAATCAATATATGAATAGTATACATAAATGATAGACAATAATATAAAAGTCATACATTATTAATATATTATATTAATTGCTTTCATAAAAGCAATATAGATTTTATTATTAAGTAGTGTATAGTTTTTCTAATGTGCTCTATCAACATTCAATTTACCCAAAAAGAGGTAAGTTGATATATTGAAAATTGAGAAATAGAAATTTCATTAGGATCAATTGCAAGATAAATTTTAGTCCCACATTTATAACTACTATTTCTGGTGTGGTTTTCCCTGATTTTGTACCAATTCTTAATTCTAATGGGTACACTAAAAAATCATCTCAGCCATATGATCCAATCAATCATTTATTTAAGTGGGGCTTACATTTTTAAGACATGCATAGAGCAGAAACCAAACCCTCTAATGACTTTTCATTATATTAGATGCTTGAGGTAGAAAACAAGCACAATAACACATTTAGGTCATGTTAGTTTATTTTAAAAAGAAATATTTAACCACTAACATTTTCAACATGTGAAAATCACTAAGCTGGGGCAATATTATTGCATGGTTATAAGATATGCTTATATAAAATTGAATGTGGAAGAAAAATATGAGAATAAACTCTATAAAATAGAAATGAAAATATTATATTGGATGAATAATTATATTAGAGAAGATGTGGTAGAAATGTGAAGAGGGTATGAATAGTCCTTATAAACTTTATTATTTATTGACAAATATTAATATGTTAGTATTTTGTGTTGGGTGAAAATTGTACTTTCAACCTCGTTATCACTCCACTTCCTAAGTCTTCTACCTTACGATTTGACCATCTTACCACTCTCCCATAGTCATTATAAACTTGATGCTAATTTTATGATATTGTGAAGGGTTCTTTTGTAGAACAAAATCAAGCATACAAGTCCATTAAAATTGCATTTAGAATCACATACAAAGAAACAAGTGAACAAATACTATTTACTGGACTCAATAATAACTTATACATGATTGTTGTCAATTCACTAGAGAACTCTAACATTCATTTACCCATACAATTCACTACAGAAGGATTTGAACATCATGTTCCTTTGACAACAGCCTAGTCTTGGACAAATGAAGCATGATAACATTATTGTTCATAGCATGAACCTGGACCAATAGGAGCAGTTCTAGCCTAAAAATTTGTAACAGGAGCAGCTGAAACCCCTCTTCTATTCAAGAGACATCTAAAGTACTGCAACCTGGGCAATGCAGTTATGTTAATGTTTCCTCCAGAATTAGAATCTCTCTGACTCCACAAGCGTTCTGCGGGAAAACAAGAAGTAGTGGTTAATATTTTGCATAATCACTAAGTGGTATCGTCCATTCCATGTAACCGACTCTACTTAGTGAGGTTAAGGTTTGGTTATTGTTGTTATATTAGTAGGACAGCTAACCTGCTGCGGCTGCAGCTCAAGGCCATATATTTTGCAGAACATCTGATATATCAGCGTTCTCCGCCCACATGCATACTTCTCCTCCAAGTACGAGTTTTTGTTCCGAAGCTTTATGTATTCCTTCAACCGGTTCCGCAGTATAGACTACATCCCAAGGTACATCTAGATGGTCAAGATACCAGACACCTTGGTTACTGAAGATGCACCTGAAACCTTCTGCAACAGCCTTTGGACAACCACCAGGGCCCAGCCTGCAGTAATTAATTGAAATTAGCATAATTTGTTCTCAATCCGAAAGTATGTAGACCGAAATTCACCAGTTATGCACTACAGTCTGTGGATGGAGCTTAGTTGGAAATGTATTGAAGTTTTCTTCCCTAACAAGTTACAAAAAAAAATCATATGAATGTGATTATATTGTAAGAACGTCATATAGTAAATAGAAGTAATATTACATAGTTATTGATATGTACATTTAATGCAAGACAACAATATAGAAATATTAATCAAGGATACCTAGGAGAGACATTAATCAAGGATAAATTGTGGGTATAAATGAGTTTTCTAATGCTATAAGATTTGGGCTTTCAGTACGAAATTAGAGAGGGAAAGAAAGAAACTAATCTATGAGATCAGTGTACATAGTACTAGGGGGAAATATGAGCAAAACATGGAATGTGCATGAGCCAGTCTTGAGAAATCCCATAATATTGATAACTTTGTGCCATATAGCAAGGACTAAGGTAAAGTGAAAGAAGAATTAAGTCAAAGATGAATACTATAAGTTTTTTGATGCACTCTCCATAGAAACTTGACCTGTTAGAATACCAGAAAGGACATCAAAAGTAAAGTTCTTGGAAACATCTAGTGGCTCCCTACATGAGGGTGATGGCCAAAGATCAGGATATCCAGTTCCCCTACACAGGTATAAAAAATATCAAAAAATCAATAAAATATTCGGGCACACAATAGTTTTCGAAAGGAGTGCTTCACTAATCAGACCAATGAAATATGGAAGAGATAAAATGATCAATTCTCCGCTATAGTAATACAAAATTGTGAATTTTAAGGTCAAGCCATAGCAATCCATTGGGAGCATTAGTTGAGCACAAACCTATATACAATCCATAGGTAAAACACTTCAACCTTTCTATGGCAAACTAAGTCTTTCTTGAAAGAAAAAAGAAAGAAAGAATGAAAGAAGTAATGGTAGTAGTAAAAGACATTTTGTTTTCGATGTATCATCATTTTCGAGACATTGTTATAATACTATCAGACTATAAGCTTAAGAGTTAAGCAAATAATTGACCATAACATGAGCCGTACCATGATTCTGCATGACCAGGGACATCCACTTCCGGCATCACATTTATGCCTATGATAAACAATGCAAATACTCGTTAAATGGATCAAAACTGCTACTTGCTGCACATAATCTGAAACAGAAACTACAAAAGGAATTTCAAGATATCTCACCTCTCATTTTGGAAAAGCTTCATGCCAACGCTTAGTGCACCATGAAAAGAGAACATAATATAGTTAGCCATAGATTAAGAAAACTGACACAAATATGGGAACTGAAAAGTTCTAGTTTAACAAAAGGCAATTATAATATTATTTCGGGATTATAACAGCATATTTTTTCACTCTCTTCCCCTCACCTAAGTTTCTAAAACAATGTTGACTGAAATTTCCAGTTCAAATTGTATTAATATTGCAAAATGTGTGACATATTTATATTCTACAATACAAAAGTTATGTCATAGTTGGAACATTATATAGAACTAAATAGTTTGAGCCTTTGAGGCAAAGATGGTCTTCTTGAAGACTTGACGGGTAATTTATTTCAGCTTGTTGTTTCCATTGATAAACCCACCTTATGTGGAATAATTATGCAAGAAGAAGACAAAAAATGTGACTTGTTTTAGAAACCTTAATGGCTAAATTATTGGCGGGGGGATGGAATAATGCAGGTCTTACTTGACAATTTCATATGCATCCTCAACTGCGTAGCGCTCCCACTTTGTGTATGAACCTTTCCACAAATTTGGGTATGAAGGTACCTCGAGAGGAAATGACTGCGCATCTATGACGTGCCAACGTAGAACATTCTGCAGAGTGTAATGTTTAATATCAGCATTACATGAAACAGAATAGCGTGGTATGCATTATGCAAGTTAGGATGTTCTTCTTTGTTTTCCAATTGCCACAAAGAGGGTTGAAAAGAAAATTCATAACATTTATCTTACAAGTTTAGCGTAGGACATAGACTCAATTATCTGCTTAATTACATCAATCGGAAAATAGTGTCTTGATGTATCTGCAAAATATATATATGAAAACCAAAAATGTGGATCAATAGCCTCAGATCATAGCATATAATCACTCACAGAATATATACTAGTCATTTACAAAATCTTGGCTCACCCAACAAGAGCCCAAGATATGCAAATCTAGGTTTATCTCGGATCGACCAAGGTGCCTTGTATATTTGTACTGTTTTAGTTGTATAATCAAAAGAACACAACTGGCTGAATGCGGATTGAGAAAAAGACAAAGATCTCTTGGAAGTGAGTCATGCGCTATGTCCATAATGCGGATTGAGAAACACA
Source organism: Lupinus angustifolius (assembly GCF_001865875.1). Taxonomy (NCBI): domain Eukaryota; kingdom Viridiplantae; phylum Streptophyta; class Magnoliopsida; order Fabales; family Fabaceae; genus Lupinus; species Lupinus angustifolius. The sequence continues at coordinate 1,989,032 of NC_032028.1, read as the reverse complement.
AAAATAACAGAAGTTCACTTTCATTTATATATATACAACTGAGCATAAGCAAACTTACTATCTATAGGCCAACATCTTAACCAGTAGGCACAAACAGAACAAGTTATGGAATTTTCGAATCGTACGTAAAATACAAACCTAAATATGAATAATAGTGATTGCCGATTAATTTTAAAAGTTGTCTTTAGAGTGAAAATCACAATCTGTCCAGAAATGTCTAATAGCTACAGATCCCATAATCATATAAGAACAAACTGCTCTCTGTTCACAAATTGTTGTCTCCTCACCATCTCTCCTACCACCAACTCCTTCTCCATTCCGTGCTCCACAATGGAGCGAAAGGGATAAGCCAAAAGAATTGAGCGGATCGAGTTCCAAACTCTATACATACCTCTAATCCATGCAATGCACCAAAAACTGTTTTTGCCTATAATGAGTAAAATTAGAAAATTAGAATGTTGATGATCATCTAGAAATGGATATACCACAGCATATCATGTTTTTTATCTAAAAATTACAAGAATAAATCACTGTCCAACAAAAAGAAAAACCAAATCACACCTCAATTGTGGCTTCTCCAGCAACAGAATGAACCTGAGCTTTTGAAACAAACTATAACTTTCATCAAATCCAAGTTGAAGCTGCAGCAAAAAGTTCCCACTCTCAAAATTACAACTTTACCAAAGCCCATAAAACAAAAAGCTACCATGACAAAAAAACATAAATAGACACATAGTAAAATTAAACCCACCTCTTCACTGAAGGAATGAACAATGATATTCAATTTATTAACATCATAAAGAGTCCTATCTGGTCTGATCAAACCATAGCGATCAGTGTTTCTAAAAACAATCCCTTTGTATCTATCAAAAGCAGCTCTAACAATGTGAGAGGAAGCAGCATTTCCAGAAAGAGAAAGTGCAGGGCCAAGAGAGAGAGACTCATTGCCAAAGGTGAATTTTTTAGGCAAAGGCCTAATGAAAGGAAGTGAATCTAATGAATGTGGTTGTTGTGGGTTCGTTTAGCTGAAACACCAAAAGTTGGAGAAGGAACAAAGAATTGCAAAAGAAAAGAATGTGTGAACTGCAATTGTGAGACACAAACCCTTCATGGTGGTTTATCTGTATGAAGAGTTTGTGCTTGAGAAGTAGCAGAGGGAGAGAGAGAGAGAGAACAATGGTTTGGGTTTGAAGGTGTGAGGTAAATAAAAATGTGAAGGTGATTAGTGAAGTGGTTAAGCTTAAACATTGAACAACAATGGCTAAATTTTCTAAACATTGTAGTGTTCCACTAATAAGAATCATATTGATGACACATTTAGAGACAAATTTACGGTTTCAACATTCACGTGAGTAAGAAAAGATTAACATGGGATGACAACCTTTTACTGCTTTGATTGATTTAATAAATGATGATACAGGACAAAAGTTTTTCTATGTGAAACATACTCCGTGTTGTTTACTGGGAACTCAGAAGATACCATAATATATTATATCACCAAAAAAACATATAAAAACAAAAACAGATAAATAAAAACAAACCAAAATAATATATCATTACTCAAAAATAGATCCTACATTATTGAATGAATATCTTACTTAGTATTAGAGAGTCCAATACTGGATGAATAAAAAAATTAACAGTCATAATTTTTATTTTTAATAAAAAAATTAAAAATATTCTTTTCTTCCTCATATTGAAGTGAATCTAATTCATCCATATGTAAGACATTCTTATTTAACTAACTTCATGTTAATCCTCTTACCAGAACGAAAGACTCAGAAAATTGAGATGGTAATTTACATTTTTGAAGTTAGTGAGTCTCAATACTAAAGAATCATGATTAGGGAATTCCAAAATTATTAAACCTGACTAAATTTAAATAAATTTTGCGTTCTTAAGTCAACGCTTATTGAGTTTTCTTTTAAAAGTGAGGATTGTTGTATCCCTAAATATTGTTTTTGGTGATATTGACATTGTAGCTACATCAAAGTGGGGTAAGGTTGGATCATGTATTTAGAGTGTTTGATTGGTTAGATTTGTTATGATTGATCAGAACATAAGCAACATATCTCAACATTTCATTTCAAAGACTTAAAAGAACAAAAATATTAATCACTTAATATGATTTGATATTAAAAGCACTTTTACTTTTATCAACGATAAAAAATAAATGAAATATGCAACATTCATAGTGAACTATCTTCCGCACTTTAAGAAATAGACTGTCTAGGCCTCCATTTAAAGTGGTCTTTAATTACAAAGATTCTTGAATGTCATATTAAAATAATTACGAATGAAATTTTCAATTACTTGGGATTAATTATCATTATTACACATTTTTTCTTAATCAAAATATTAAGATTATTACAACGATTTTCAGTTTTTTATTAGTTTGATTTGTTAGTCATTATTACAAATACTTTTTATTATTTGAAATTAAGTAGTCATTACGACTAAGTTTTTGTTGTTTTATTATCTTGTTTCATTATAACTTTTAACAAATTATAAAAATCCTTTACTTATTAAGAGACATTAGTATAAAAGATACAACATCTTTGGTGAACTATCTCACCTGCAATGTGAAATGGAAGAAGCATATATGTTTTTCAACTGAAATAGAAATAACAATAACAATCATTAAATTTTTTAATCGACATGATATCTTTTCATTAGCACAAGACAACATATAAAACAGAATATAGGACATCAAATCATTGTTCCTTTCAAACATTTCAGCAATTTTCATAAGCACAAATTTATCCATATATTGAGCCAGTTAGCTGATTGATGTGAAAATAACAACTATAAGAAACCAGATTCAAGATGATACATAGTTCAATCACATTATTACATATCAGAAGTTCATAAATCTCAGAAGATAGAGCAAACTCATAACTTAGAACTACTTCATGGATTGACCTTGGGTGCCCATCCAGCAATAACATGTTCCTTTGCAGGCTTCGTTTTCTCAAATGATTCCCGGGCAAAGAGCAACTGCACCATAACATAGTTACCCATCAACCCATAAAATCGTTTCCGGTTATATACTACTCATACTAGCAAGTACAACTTTTTAAAACACATGGTGCAACATAGTATGATAGAACCCCTCCAGGTTGAAGGGAATATACATGCAGATACATGTGGACACAGTCATAATCTCAAAAGCCAGAATAGCATATGATAATAATAATGTTAAATAAAGGCGATAATGACGAAGCACGTGATTACTTATTCATGGATGCACATAAAAAATAATAAATGCAAAAGAGTCTTTGATTGTCAATAACCAATATTTAGAGTTGTTGTAGCAATGTTTTTTGTCAAGTGAGAAGGAAAAATGCTCTATGAAAGGTGAGGTAAGGGTTAAGTGCCAGTATTTCGATTTACATGGTTGGGATAATTAAAAGTTAATCCAGATAAATACTAGAGGCAATTAAATTAACTGATTTGTGTCTCATAAACTGAACATGTGATGATATGCAGAAGGGTTCTTAGCTTGCAGACAAACCAAGGAAATCTGGAGAATTCACGAGGCTTCAACAACTTTAGGTGTAAAGTTTCAAAAACTCGAAAGCCGTATATAAGGTTTACTTTCACTTTAAAACATGCTCCAGATTGGCCCATTCAAAGGAAAGGGTGACCCAATAAAACGTTTGGCAATATACAAAATAAAACAAAGAGACATAACAGGACAGTGACCAAAAGGACATAACAGGACAGTTTTAATTTATCAATCAATTAACTTTGTTTCAATAATTGTGTGAACAAAAGACCAATCATTTCCAAATTCAAATCGTGTTTACTTTTTTTTACTTGTAATCTTCTTTCCATATACTTTATCTTGACTAAGTATGTATTAGACTATTAATGTTTTGGTCATTATGAAGCAACACAACAAAAGCAGTTGGTATGATAAGTTTGACAACAGAAAATTCTCATCCACCAATCAAAAAGCCACGACTAAATAGTCACAAGAGATCTCATGCACTGCAGAAAACAACTGCATACCTTGATATAGTTGTGGACATTTTCCAAACTTTCAGGAATAGTCCAATTCTTGAAGTGACCGAGTGTTACGGATAGATGGAAAAGTTTTGGTGCCAAACCCAAGTCAACAGCAGTGACCTTCTCCCCAGCAACATAAGGACCCTGAACATATCTTCAGCATATTAGCACAGCCATTAAGAGAAAGTAAACAACAAACAAATAGAAATTTCATTTTTTTATATATACATGAGCCTTAAGATGTTCATCCAAAGCTTTCAATTCAGCAAGCAATGCTTGTTCTGTTCCATCATTTTCATCCTTGCTCTTCAGAAAACTCACAAAAGACCCAAATAATTTGCTTCCTCTGCAAGTGGAAAGATTATGTAAAGCCAAATTCAGTGATGAAGAATAAGTCTCTCAGTTCAAATAATATCTTCTTAATAATTAGAACACAGCATCAATTGAATAATACCCGTCATCGAAAAAATAAATAAGAAAATCAAAATATGAACTTGAAAAGGATCAAAATAAAAGGATGAAATAAGAAAATCAACAACAGTGAAAACATTTTGAATATGTTAAGTCAACACTCAAAACAACAGAATTACGTGAATTCTTCCCAGACCCAGATAACAAAAATGTGATCTTGAAAAGGATCAAAATAAAAAGGGTGAAAGGAGCATACACAGAAGCAAATTCAGAAGGAGTGGCAAGAGGAATATCTGGATATTTTTCCTCAATAATCCCAACAATAACATCAGAATCAGGAACCCATTTATCATCATATTTAAGCACTGGCACCTTCCCTTCAGGATTCACATCCAAAAACCTAACCCAAAAGAAAAAAAAGCAATCTTTTCTTAAACCCAATGGAAAAAAAGAGTGAGAATAAAAACCCATAATTATGGGCGCAGAATAATAACAATAATATATACCATTGAGGTTTATCGGTTACATCAATGAGATGGGTGTTGTATGGGATATTCTTCTCCTCCAACGTTAAGAGAACCCTTTGTGAAAATGGACCTGAAAACCAAAACCATATTAAAAAAAAGGCATTGGAAGAGGAAAAGAGAGAGAAAGAGGAAACATACAATCTCCGAGAACGTTAGGAGCACCGGTAGCGGCCTTAACAGCAATCTCAAAAGCCATTTGTGAAGCGATGAATGTAGAGTGAGTCACAACCCAATTTTTCAGAATTTCTTAACCCAATAATTGAAGTCAATTGAAACTTATTTATACTTTAACCAATGCCAAGAAAATCGGACATTTTAAAAGAATGTGTTGTACAAGGGAGAGGATCCAATACAATGTGAATAGCGAATATGTCCAATTTTATGGCAACATTCATTGGTTTGAGAGTGAGATTCCTCGAAACAAATGATTTTTTCCTTTATATTTTAAAGATAAAAGTATAATATTATTTTAAATAAAAAATATAAATATTAATATGTGTTATTTTTTTTTTATATAATATTTCTCTCTTTATTAATGGAGATGAGTTTCACTTATTTATTAAATGTTGACCCCAACATGGGTGATCATTAAAAGAAAGAAGTGATTACATGTTTTATATTTTTAAGATGATAAACATATTTTGATTATTTTCTCTTCCATTCAAAACTTATTGAAATTAATATTTGAATAACAATTACTTATATTAAGGGTGATCGTGTTAGGCTTCATTTGGATGTATGAGAAAATTAAAAAGATTGAAATATATGAGAAGTTGAATGGGGAGATCCGAAGATAGAAAAATATAATAAATTCTTGTAAGTTTGATACAACAGAAGAATGAGAGAAAAAGAAGAGAAATGAGTATCCCTAAATAAAGAAAGGAAAGGAAAAGGGTGTGTGGTTTAATTACTAATTACAAAAAAGGTTATATTTTTAAATTATAATTTTTTTATTATAATTTCAATTGTTTTTAATTAATATTATTTATATATAAAAATGATTCATGTATGTTACCAATTTTTAAAACAAGAAAAAAGGTTTTGAATATATCATAGTTTTTTGCATTTTCATTATATCATTTATTATTTATTTTTAATCATCATTGATTATTAATTAAAATTAATACAAACAAGCAGTGGATGATACACTATCGTGTATAAATCAATTTTTATAATCATAATTTAAAGATATTACACATTTAAAACAAACAAATAAATAAAAAATTGGGTGGAGTTGACATTTCCCATGAAATTCCTCTTTTCTCTGAAAACATGGTGGGTCCCACGCATTTTTTATATTCACCTCTCTTTTTCTCTTCCCAATCAAAGGGTAGAAACTTCTTTCTTTTTTTAAATTTTTTCACTCTAATTCTATCATACCAAATAAAAACTTAAATTGAGAGAAAAATATTTATTGGAAGTGATAATCATACAAAACTCTGTATATTACCCAATAAAATCACCCGTACATATATTGGGAGGAGAATATCTGAACGCGTGGTGAAACTGGGAACATAACAGATTGATTAAGCAGTTGAGATAGAGAGGTACATAAAACTACTTTCATTTTAAAAATGGTGGTTGACAATCAATTATTTCATCACACGGGTCACTTCAACAAAATGAGGTTAGGCTGGTGCAATGCCATTATTACAATATTTAATTTTATGTCCCTAAATCACCTACTACTTTAATATAGTAAATATTTGTAGTTAACATTATAATTATATTATTCAAAAATTAGTTATACGAAGAATATATAGTGATTAAATATAAATGATAAATAATATAATAATAGTTTATAAAACTCATATATAAACTTTAACAAGATAAATGATAATAAGTTAAAAAAATTATAAGTGTAATACATGTATTGTTAATATAAATATTTATACAATAATTATTCATTCACTATTCATTTCGATTATATTTCCTGAATAGTTAATAATAATTAAATTTAAATAATATCATAAAATATACTAAAAAATTAATTTGACTCATATTTGATATTTGTGGAAACCATTTACATTTTCAATTTTTGAACGTATGAAAATTTTGATTGACAAAAATATATATTCACTCTATAAAAGTTATTAAATTTGGTCTGTCCAGTATAGCTTTCATTTATTGTAGTGGTCACTTGATTAGACTTAGGTATTTAAATTGATTTGTAAGTTAATCAATTTTTTTAATTTGTATCGTAGTAACTAATAGGATTATTTTAAATAAATTTGATGTAGTGTTATTTGCTTATTTTAATATATTATTTGGGTTCTTCTTCAAACATTCATTTCAAAATAAAAAATGTAATATTTTCACGTTCTTCAAAAGAAAGTCCTTAAATGTTTAACATAAAAAGAAATGTAACGAATTTATAATATATTTTCCCAAAATATATATAATCTTTGTGGGAAAAAAAGTTTGTCCCAATTTGACCCGCTCACGTTCTCATAATGTCCGGAAATCAAAATGGGTGCATGTTAAGATACTTTTTGCAAACAAATTAGGATTTGTTTACTTTCATCATTTCCTATTTCATTTTTAATGAAATCAAAAAAATGAAAATAAAAAATATTAGTATTATTGTTTCCATTTTTTATATCATAAAACATGAGTTTTATTTTTAGAAATAAGAAAATGTCATTTCAATAATTAGACAATAACACTTTATTGAAAATTTTAAGACTTTTGTTATTTCGTTCATTTCATATTTCTTAATGTTTTAACTTTTTCATGTTATTTCATATTTTGGAAACCAGATACACTTCTATATTTATTTTCCAACTATACATTTATTTATTATTCATATTTTCATGACATGTTACTTCATGCCTTTTTTAATTGAGCTTTCAATATACATTAAATATAGTTATTTTAATCTTATATCTTTTAATAATTTTTTAAACTTTTGTATAACCTTAAACATAAAAAAATATGAATGAAAAGTATATATTTTCAATTGTTTTTTCACTGATCAACAAAAGGCTAAAATCAATCAATGAGTTTCTCTCTCGTCTAAACCATCACACATCTTCATAATAGAATTCACCACTCTTATAATATTGTTGAAATGATTGGATGATGTGTATGATAATATATAATTTTGAGATGAAAATTATTGTCCCTTAAAGTTAGTACAATCTTAATTAAATAATAAAACACTTTTATATTATTAATTTATTTTAATTTTAACTTTTTTAGAGCATTTGCAACAACAAAATGTTTGTTATGACTTTTCACACATCTTTATAGGTGGTAGCTAATGACTAAATCCAATAATTAAAGGTGTTTAATATATTATTGACATAACATAGGTTGAAAAAGAAAAATGCAAATATTAAATATATAAACAAACTATAGAATCATTGGTTTGACTACTTTAGTGATTAAATTTTAGAATTGAATTAATTGGAAGAGTAATTTTTCTTGTTTGTGGAGTTTAAAATGAATGGTTTTGAAAATGAAAATGATAATAACAAACACGTTTTGAGAAAATGAAAACATAAAAACAAAATTTGTTTTTGTAAAATAAATATAAAAAATAGAAATAAAAAACATTTCTTAAAATCAAACAATCCTGTCATTTCCATTTTAAAATGGGTTATCGGTGAACATACATTGAAAAAACTAAACATGTTCGTAAAACTTAATAAAAAATTTGAAGAGACAAAATAAATAAAATGAACTATTGTAGGTATTTCAATAAACCACATTACATCAGTGGTAATTTATTCGAGTTCCCTTTTTTTCTTTTAACCCTTTGAATTGGTCACTCGTATCACCATATAAAAATGCATATGGACTCCGGGAGTAATCAATGAACATCAATTATCCTAAAACAATATATCATTTCATGTGTTGGTACTTGTAATTAGTCAGAAAAATAATTAATTATTAAAATTTTAATTTAAATATATTTTTTAACTAATTACAAACAGTGACACATAAAATGTTATACTTTGTGGTATAGCAGATGTGCTCACATAATAAAGTGAGACAAATTGGGTAAATTGAGGGGTCAAATGAGATGGATGAATTAAATTGTATATCCAAACCTTAAAAAAGTATAGGCCATGTAGGGGTCCACCTTATTTTAACTTAGATAATAGTTGATGTCTAAATTTGCATTAAATTGTATATCCATTCCATGATAGCTGATGTCTAAATTTGCTTCCACCCATCTGGTCATATTAACACAGGAATTAATTTCTTAATGAGAAAATATATTTAATTATACTAGGGGGAAAAATATGCTTGATATCCCTGTGTATAACACAACTAAGCTGTTTGTGTTGTTCACCTCGTCAAATGTACTATCGTAGCTATGGGTGGGAATATATTACACCGTCTATTAGCGTCTATTACCTGTAATATAATAGATTAGGTTATTTTAGACTTTTTTCGTAACTAATCAGACTCAAATTTTTTAAAAAACTATTTATTTTAATATGTCAAACTTTGGGTCATCCAAAATGTCTATTAAACCTAATAGGTCAACCTATTTAATTATATTATATGACATGTTTATATTATATAATTAATATTATATATTATATAATTTTAATATAAAAATATAACTTATTTGTTAGGATTATAAAAGTGTAATTAAAAGTATGGATTAACCTATTTAAATGTAGATATAATGACTTATTTTAATATTATATAGTATAATAAACTTTTAAATTGGGTCTTGTTTTAGGCAAATTCTAATCTTGTTGTTTCCACCTTAATCTTAGCAAATGGAATCCAAAATTTCATGTTACTTTTGCTATATCCAAATATTGCAGCATCTATTATACATATTCATTTAGAAAATTTGAAACTCAGTGATCAGCAAATAGTAATGTTGACTGGCACTTTAACCCACCAATATTCGTTTTGTGTATACTTATATTCGATAATTATCGGAAACAAACTTTCTTCACCAAAATATTGATGAAGATGTAAAGTATACAACATGATTTGTTTTAAAATTTAACTAAAAAAAGCAAAAGGACAGCAATATGAAAATGATTAATTTATTTCATAATTACCTATTTTGTTTATTGAAATTAATTAAAATTGTTGATAAATATTTGTTACTTGCTCGGTATTTTAATAAATAAAAACATATATATGGATTAGTTGCGAAATTAGTGATTGTGTAACAATTTTAAATCTTAAAAGTTGTCATTTAAAATAAAAACATTTGCCTTATAATAACTAGGGGAAGAGATCAGTCAAGTTGAACCTAACTTGTTTTAGCTCTAACTTGAATTAGAGATGACAATAAAACCTAATAAGTATGTACCCGTAGAAATATGCGCAACGGGTACCCACAAAAATAGTTTATTCGTGAGAACGAGTTTTATAATACATATAACCATATATTTATAAATTAATTTTTTAATTAAACTTAAATATATGTATATATATATATATATATTATAGTTTATTATCATTATTTTAAGAATATATATATTATAAACGTTATTATTATTTCATAATAAATTACACTTGATTATAATTATAAATTTATAACATAAATATCTTATTATTAATGTAATAATCATTTTTACATACTAGTTACTATAAAGTATATATATATATATATATAATTATAATTAAAAATCGGTTGGATACTCGCAAATACCTGCTCTCCTTATGAGTACTCACAAATATTGTGAGTTTGGAAACGGGAAAATACTACTCGCACCCACCCGATCTCTTATCATCCCTAACTCGAACTCAATACAATTTTTTAACTGAATTGAAGTTTATGAATTATTTGATTCTTTATGTCAGCTAAGATTATTTTTTTGGTTTTTAAATATAACATACAAAATTTCTCATATTGCTTAAGATATTAAAGTGTGGACACATAAAATGGTTTTGATAGATCTATCACATTTTATCAATAATCATAACATGATGTTATGCACATGAATTATATTTGTTATTCTAAAAAATGTGCACTCTAAGTTTATTTGATATGATTTATGATAAAAACATATTTAAGTTAAAATTTAATAATTATATATTCTTCTAATCAATTAGAGTAAATAATATATGAAATGACATATTTTTTTGAGAAAGGAAATTTATTCCCATACATGTAGCTTGCACAATATATGCAGTGATACTAAAATCATATACTATTGTGGTTTTTCTAACGAGAAAAATATGTATATACTGATAGTGTAAGAGTTTTTTACACTGTCACTCTATTATCTATAACTCATTTTCAATTATGTTTGATTTTTCACGAAAAGTAATCCAAATGAAGAATTGATACATTAATTGTGCATAATTCTTTACACTGTTAGTGCATCAAGTATTATTGATCTTATGAGTTGAAATATACTTAGCTTAACTATAATTTATTCATTCTGACAAACTCAATTTTTAATTAAAGTTTAAATTATTTAGTTTATGACAGTTTAAATTATTTACTACTATGAAGCACAGATACAGATACGTGTATCGGATACGATACGTATTCGATACGTTGACACACATTTTTTCTAAAATGTAGGATACGATACGTTTATGAATATGTGTATAAATTAATAAAAAATACATAAAATATGATAAAATTATAAGTGTAAATCTTCTTCCTCTCTCCTACCCTCTTTCTTTTCTTCTCTGTTGATAAATAAAGGTAAACCATTTGTTTATCTTCTCTATTAATACTCACACATCCTCTTCTCTTTATAAACATACTAAGTGAAAAGAAACTAAGAAGTAAGAAACGTAAGCCTTTTTCTGTTTGCTCTTCACAACATACCTATGACGGTAGAGACAGTAACACTAAGCACCGGTCGGCGACGTTATGGATCGGAAAGTACCAGCTATTCGAGAGTCAATGTGGTGTGATGGTAAGTTGGTATGATGTGACCTTTAAATAAGTGAGTGTTTATTGAAAACAAATCTATCTTATCATTAAAACGAATCTATATATCCTATATTTTATTGAAAACGATCCGATACGTGTCTTGATATTTATTTTTATTTTTGGATACTCTAAGGACACGTATCCTTCGCGAATCTGAGCATCGGTGTCGGATACGTGTCAGACAACAACACGCGAGGGTATTTGGCGAATCTGTGCTTCATATATTTACTATCATCCCTAATGATAACAATGTGTCCAACACTTACCAAATGTTATTTACATGAATTCTAACTTTTCACAGCTATTAAATGTACATGTTATTGGTGTTAATAAGTGGTAACCTAAAATTTAGATTGCGGAATTAATATTACTTATTTTTTCTTTTGTAAGTTTAGTCATGTATTTTTTACTCAAATCAACGAAATCATTATACTTTCCTCAAAAATTTCAACCATATCCTCAATCGTATATTCTATGCCACTTCATGTAATATAAGTTATAATTAATTGAAAAAATATATTAAAATTAAAAATTTAATTATTAATCATAAAAATTCCTTCACTTTATTCCATCATTATTTCTTCCAATTTTTACATTAACAGTAAGAAGAATATAATTGATAAATAAATAATATTATTTTAAAATTTGAGAATAATAATTAAATACAAATTTTTTCCATGAAAAAGGCACACTGAAGTGAGTCAACGAAGCCTCTGATTCTATCCATTTCCATGGCTCCTTTTACAGCGGAACTTGCATCCACCTTCTTCGCTTTCTCTTCCAGAACTCTTTCCCCTCTTCTATTCTCAACAACAACAAGAACAAGGATAACATGTCATTCCAAATTTCTAACCTACTCTTCTTCTAGGTTATTCCTTTCAAACCCTACCAAATCAGTTGCCGCTCGCCGCTTCACCGTTTCTGCAACCACCACTGCTCCGCCACAAACCGATGACGGCTCAGATTCTTTTTCCACGGTTATTCCTCCAGATAATCGTATTCCCGCTACTATCATCACCGGCTTTCTCGGTTCTGGCAAGGTATTCCATATTCGCGTTCTTTTGTTTCTTCTGTTTTTTCGATTATTTTCAATTTTGAACTAATTTAGAGGTGTTATGTTGTGTAATTGAACAGACAACACTGCTGAACCATATTTTGACTGCCGAACATGGAAAGAAAATTGCCGTTATTGAGAACGAGGTATATATATATGTGTGTGTGTGTGTGCGTTGTGATTTTCACTATTTTTTCTGTGTTCATTACATGGCTGTGTTAAGATTGTTACAGTTAATGTGTTTCTTTTTGCATTGTTGTAGTTCGGTGAGGTTGACATAGATGGTTCTCTAGTTGCCTCGAAATCCACTGGTGCTGAAGATATTATGATGTTGAACAATGGCTGCCTTTGCTGCACTGTCAGGGGTGATCTTGTCAGAATGATTTCTGAATTAGTTACTAAGAAGAAAGGGAAGTTTGACCATATTGTTATAGAGACTACAGGTAAGGAAGCTGAGTTTGCCCGAGGACTAGTTTATGTATTTAATTGCTGTTATACTTTTCATGTATAGCATAATTTTAAGTCTTTTCATGATTTGTTTGTATGTCTACAGGTTTGGCGAATCCAGCACCAATAATCCAGACATTTTATGCAGAGGAGTCTATTTTCAACGAAGTCAAGTTGGATGGCGTTGTCACTTTGGTTGATGCTAAACATGCCACTCTTCATCTTGATGAGGTTAAGCCAAAGGGTGTGGTCAATGAGGCAGTGGAGCAGATTGCATATGCTGACCGTATTATTGTAAACAAGGTCATGACTCCCGACTTAATTACTCTTGTTGGAGAATGTACATAGTTATACATTAATGTTGTAAAACTCAAAACATTCAGATTATTTACAAAAAGAGCCTGTCAAATTTGATTCAATAACTATCTATCTAACTATTAGATAGTGTAGTTTTACTGTGGCATGGTTGACCTTGTCTGACCGTACACTCAATATGGAATTATTCCCAAAGTTCTACTTTCTACATGCTAGTTTATGTAGTGAATACTTTCTCTATGCCATAGATAGTAGGGCTAATACTCCTATCTACCTTGCACCAGACCGACCTTGTTGGTGAATCAGACATTACTTCTTTGGTACAGCGGATAAAGGTTAGTGTCTCTCCTTCATGGCATATCGAAATGTTTATTTAATTTTAAATTATTAACATTATTTTGAGCACCCAATTAATGTTCATGGGATCTGTAATTCAGAAAATAAACAGCCTGGCCAATTTAAAGCGGACAGAGTTCGGAAAAGTCAACTTGGATTATGTTCTTGGCATTGGGGGCTTTGATTTGGAGAGGTAGCTATTTTGGTCTTGTCTCCTAGTTTCTGGGTTCGAATTGTGAAGAGAATATTTTGCTTCTGTTGGTCTCCGCATGTGGAGTTCATTTTTAATCTCACGGTTCCTACAAGTTTGTACCTTGTTTAATTTATAGTCTTTTATCAATGGTTTGTCAATGAACATGATATATGATAGAGCATCATGCTATTGTTTGATCCATGTATCTGACCCAAGTCACCCAACTTAGTGGGACTAAGGTGTGGTTATTGTTATTGTTGTTTTGTAGTTAACCATTAATATTTATTTGTTTCTTACATTATCTACTATTTGTAGACATATTTCTTTAGGGTCTATTTGCGAGTTGAGTTTTGGAGGAGAAGGAAGGGAAAGAGAAGGCTTGAGAACCATGAAGTACACTAGTCAGATGACTTCGAATTCTTCCATTTTCCTTCCCCCTCCAAAATTGAACTCGTAAACAGACCATTAGGAAATCCTGATAATAGTTATTTTCCTTAATGGCGACAATGTTCTAAGTACTCTCATTCCCATCCTTGTCTGTTGCTTCAGTGCCCTTTGATTGGTAATCTTAGGTGGATATATGGGCATTCCTGCTTCAATTTTAATCTTGTTATCTTCCAGCTGTCCAAGCCTGCTTATATGATTTGTGTCTGTTTTCTTGATCTTTTGCAAGGATTGAGAGTGCCGTTAATGATGAAGGTGTAGATGAAGATCATGAGCATAGCCATGATCACAACCACGAGCACCATGACCATGATCACCACCACCATCACCATGATGATTCACATGACCACAAGCATGGTACCTATTAATTTGCTTTGAAACTTTGAATGATAACTGTTTACATGACATGTTATTCTTGTTTGTGGCATTAAGGACATTACAATGGCTCCCATGTGTTGGGTCTCACCAATGGAATGCAACTGATTTAGTTTTACATAAGATGTTGCTTCTCAGATCAATGTTTTATAAGATTTAAAGGATATGATTGTAAAATGTTATTTTCCGAAGTAACTGCCATGAAGTGATAGAATAATTTTTTTATATGCAGAGCATCACCATGCGCATACTCACGATCCTGGTGTTACATCTGTCAGCATAGTTTGCGAAGGAAATTTAGACCTTGAGAAGGTTAGCACTTGTGATAGTGTACTTATGCATAAGGCCCTGTGTATCTCCTTTCCATTTAGATGCATTTGCTGTGCCTTTATTCCATATTTTTATGTAAGAAGTCAATTCTGGCATTTGCCTAAAACTATAATTTGTTAACCTTTTCAGGCTAACATGTGGCTTGGTACCTTGTTGCTGGATCGTAGTGAAGACATTTATAGGATGAAGGGACTTCTTTCTATTAACGGGATGGATGAGAGATTTGTCTTTCAGGTCAATTTGAAAATTTGAATTCCTTTACCGAGATGAGATTGCCATACAGATCATGAATTTCCTCTAAAATTTTATCTTTTGTGCTATTTTCTCCTTTAAAATGCATTTATGCCATATGCACTCTACTCTCTTAAGTGGCTCCGTCACTTAAGAATATCCAAAGCCTTCCTTGAAAAAAAAGAATATCCAAATCCGTTCGCTCTACCTCATCTCATTCCCCCCTCTCCCCTCACCATCTTTCCTTTACTGTTATCATTTACTATGTTTCAGTTTCACTGAATTAAGCATATATTTTTCTGTAACAGGGGGTTCATGACATATTTCAAGGTTCACCTGAAAGGTTGTGGGGAGCAGATGAATCAAGGACAAACAAAATTGTTTTCATAGGGAAAAACTTGGATGCTCAGGAATTGGAGAAGGGATTCAAGGCCTGTTTACTTTGAGACTAATAACTTCTATATATACAATGTGCTATAGGTCTATGACGCATGGCCATTTAAGATATGAGTGTTTCATATACCATGTAGAAGACTTTGGACTTGCTTATCATATATAGTGGAACTCAATGCCATTTTTTGGTAAGAGTTGCTTTTTGGAGATTTGAACTTGTGTTATTGTGGCAAAGGTTGTTTACCACCTTTATAGGGTGCTGGATTTTTTCCTTTCATTTTTGGTCGTATAAGTCAATTACTCATTTATCTTTTTAATGTTGATCAATTCCAATCTGTTAAATTTACATTGGAATAAATCAAATCGGAAATCTGCATTTTTTTTCTCCTCTTAAATTAAAAGGCCCTAAAATGATCAAGCCATTGAAATACCATGTTATATTTCTTGTACATCCACAACTTTGGATTTTACGTCATAAAAACTTCGGATTTTATATCACTGTGAGCTATACAAATGTTATCAGATGTACAAACACCAGCTCCTAGGAAAGGAATTAAAGATATAAAGGGAAAATTTGTTTAATCTAGAATGATGTAAATATATAGGCTTGAAGCTTGATACAAACGTTGTCAAATTTTCCAACATACACACATTAAAACAACACAATGTAAAACCCAAATGAGAAACACACTAGACACTGACATTGCTTACTACTTATTCAGTGAGGTAGACATTGAAATGTAGGATGGTGTCTGCTCCATCTGTGGTGTGTTGATCTTCCTTCAGAAGGGTCTCAAGTGCAGCATATCCCTTTGCATTCTCATACTTACCAGTCCCACCAATGACAGCAACCTCAGATTCATGTGACACAGTCCTATGAACCCCAAACAAGCTTATGGTATCTTCCACAACATGATCATGATGCTCATCATTACCAGCACCATGCAGCAACACTGTCAACACAACGCTTTGGCTGCTACCATCCAATGAGCTAGCTAAGTAGAACCCTTGTGCTCTTCCAACCTCTGCAGAACCTAGCTCTTGCCCTTCAGTTAACTGGTCATCGATCACTGTTACCGATCCAAACATGAGTCTTTGTATCGTAAACCCTGATGGAAGGTTACCTGCTGATACAAATGGTTGGTTGTTTCCACCTGTGACAACATTGCTGGTGCCTCTATTTTGGAACACAGTTGAAGATTGAGAGCCACTAAGTCCTACAAGGTTTGGTAGGTTGCTATTGGTGATGATGCCATTGAGTTTGGGGTTCACAAGTGGGATTCCTCCAGTGATTGGGAAGAGGTTGTTGTTAAGCTTGGAAAATGGTAGGCCTGTGACATCTGTGTTTGCTACTATTCCTGCAACCACTCTTGCTGAAGGATGTGATCCTCCAAGGATGTCATGCATGAAGAAGGATAGTGATGGCTCCTTTGCCACTATTGGTGTTTCATCAGGGGTAGCAGTGGCGGGGACTTCAGCTTCTGGTTGTGGTTGCTGTGGAACTATAGCAGGTGCAGTGATACCAGATGGGGCTATTGGCTCTGGTTGTGGGACTGGTGGGTCAACAACATTGGCTACTTCATCATTTGAGGAGTCAGTATCTGTGTCTATTGGTGTTTGATCACTTGTTAAAGTGGTGGTAGGGGCTATCTGGGGTGTTGTAACAGGAACTGTTGTTGTTGTTGTTGTTGTGACTGAAGGATTGGTTGCTGCTCCTGGTAGTGGTAGATTATTGTCAATGGCTTGTGGTTCTTGTGGCTCCACTTCATCTAGGATCCTGGCAGAGTTGGCAATCAAGAAGGTTGTGGTTAGGAACAAGAAGCAGAAAATGGCTTTGACAGTGCCAGCATTGAGGAGGAAAACATTGGCCATTTTATGCAGAGGAAACCTGGTTTTTTCTCGATTGGAGAGGAGATTGAGTTGTTCATGAAGTAGATTGTGGCTGTGTGTGTATATATATAGAAAGATAACTAATCTTCAACAAGTGGAGCTGATACTATGGAGTGGTTGGAAATGTTCTCTTACTTCACTGTACTAGGTTGTGGTTTGGTTGAAACAAATCTTCAGTTAGTATTGGCAGTTTGGCACCAACAGAACTTGAGTATTTGATTCAATGGATTTGATATTTGACATCAGAGGTACTTGCATTGAGGAGGAAAATATTATTAATGTTTCAAATATATGAGCACATTTCACAGATAGTGAGTTAGTTATCTTCTATGCTTTGTTATCATGATTAGGTTGTGCAGGATGGAACAACCTCACCCAATACATGTCATTTAAAAAACTAACTATAAATTAAATATTGACCTCAGTATACACTATACATGATAAACTGCCAAAAAAATCAAGTAGTTAGAGATGAAAATGATGGAATAAAAATGCCAAACTTGTCAAGCAAAACTGCATAGGATGCAGCAGAAATGCTTACTTTTAAGAGTATAAGATTAAGGAATGAGAAAAGGATATATATATATATATATATATACACTCAGAGTATAAGATTTTTTACACTATTATTGTATTATCTATTATTCATTTTCAATCACTATTGACTTTTCAAAATAAGTAATTCAAATGAACGGTGAAAAATATACTAATTGTATATACATCTTTATACAATCGTGCATAATTTAACACTATTAAGAATATGGGTTGACTCCTATATTTTAGTTTATATGCATTGAAGATTGAAATCCATATTTATAGTAAAGAATTACGTTATGTGCATAGTCTACTGAGGCAATGGCTTAAGGCCTCCAATATTTATTCATTACTAATAATGATCTAAAAAAATCAATTGATCAAATTTTTTTTGTCTTGAATAAAACGTAATGGTTTCAATACTATTATTTGATTATTTATTTTGGTCCAATATCATATTTTCAAGACTACTAAATAAGGCTAATTGTTTTAAAATAATATTACAATCAGGGCCTTCTCATTTCTGAAAGCATGATTTATGTTATAAAAATAACTATGGGCTCTTTTACCACAAAAGAAATGGTTATCAGCTTATTGCCTTATTCTAATCAAAATATAAAAAACTTATTAGATAAAGTTAATTATGATAATATAATTTTTAAAAATTTATTCCAAAAAGTATGACAGGTAAATTTAAAATAACATTTTTTTATTAGTGAAAAAGATATATGCATCGATAATTGTAAAAGGTTATATACTGTTACTATATTATTTACTATCTATTTTCAATCAATATTGAATGTTTCAATAAAATTAATACAAATAAATAATAGATAATATATTTATCGTGTATAAATCTTTATTATATTTCATTAGTCTATCTTATTGCATTCTAAACTAATTGAAAATTGACATATATTTAAAAAAGTAAAATTATAAGATAAAAAGAAAATATTTTTATATTATTTAGAATGATTTGATTAGATTGGGGATGAAAATCCTACTTCAATATTTTGTTATAAACCCCATTGGGGTTTATAATATAGATATATATGATATATGATTATATCTTTCACTCACTCACTCCGAATTCTGAACCCCAACGTTCCTCTTTTGTTTTCTCTGTTCAGTGAATGTTAAATTGAAAAAACACTGAACTAACTTATCTAAAACCCTAACCCTAAATCACACCATGTATCTCTACAATCTCACTCTCCAGCAACCCACCGGCATCGTCTGCGCCATCAACGGCAGCTTCTCCGGCGGCAAGTCCCAAGAAATCGTCGTCGCCAGAGGTAAAGTTCTCGATCTCCTCCGCCCCGATGACAACGGTCGCATCCAAACCATTCTCTCCGTCGAAATCTTCGGTTCCATTAGGTCCTTAGCTCAATTCCGTCTCACCGGTGCTCAGAAGGATTACATCGTTGTCGGTTCAGATTCCGGTCGCATCGTAATTCTTGATTACAATAAGGAGAAGAACGTATTCGATAAAATTCACCAAGAAACTTTTGGTAAATCTGGTTCCCGCCGCATCGTTCCGGGTCAGTTCATAGCTATAGATCCAAAGGGTAGGGCTGTTATGATTGGCGCTTGTGAAAAACAGAAACTTGTTTATGTTTTGAATAGGGATACTGCTGCTAGGTTAACTATTTCTTCGCCTTTAGAAGCTCATAAGTCTCATACATTAGTGTACTCAATTTGTGGGGTTGATTGTGGTTTTGAGAATCCTATTTTTGCTGCTATTGAGTTGGATTACTCTGAGGCTGATTTGGATTCCACTGGTCAGGCCGCATCCGAAGCTCAGAAGCATTTGACGTTTTATGAGCTTGATTTAGGGTTGAACCATGTGTCGAGGAAGTGGTCTGAACAGGTTGATAATGGTGCCAATTTGCTTGTCACTGTTCCTGGTGGTGGCGATGGGCCGAGTGGAGTGCTTGTTTGTGCTGAGAATTTTGTGATTTATAAGAATCAGGGACACCAGGAAGTTAGGGCTGTGATTCCTCGGCGTGCTGATTTGCCTAGTGAGCGTGGTGTTCTTATTGTCTCGGCAGCTATGCATAAGTTGAAGTCCATGTTTTTCTTCCTCTTGCAGACCGAGTATGGAGATATTTTTAAGGTTACCTTGGAGCATGATGGTGACCGTGTCTCGGAGTTGAAGATTAAGTATTTTGATACTATTCCTGTTACAGCTTCAATGTGTGTGCTCAAGTCGGGCTTCTTGTTTGCAGCCTCGGAGTTTGGCAATCATGCTCTGTATCAGTTTAAGGCGATCGGGGATGATGACGATGTGGAGGTGTCATCAGCTACATTGGAGGAAACTCAGGATGGTTTTAAGCCGGTCTATTTCAGGCCGAGAAAACTGAAAAATCTTGTCAGGATTGACCAGGTTGATAGTCTAATGCCAATAATGGATATGAAGGTCAGTAATCTCTTTGAAGAGGAAACCCCCCAGATTTTTACTCTCTGTGGCCGTGGTCCTCGTTCATCCTTGAGGATCCTGAGAACTGGTTTAGCAGTTAGTGAGATGGCAGTATCAAGGCTTCCTGGTATACCTAGTGCTGTTTGGACTGTGAAGAAGAATGTTATCGATGAGTTTGATGCATATATTGTTGTGTCATTCACAAATGCTACGCTTGTGCTTTCCATTGGTGAGACAGTTGAAGAAGTTAGTGACAGTGGATTTCTTGACACCACACCCTCCCTTGCTGTATCCTTGATAGGTGATGATTCTCTCATGCAGGTTCACCCTAATGGTATTAGACACATTAGGGAGGATGGGCGTATTAATGAGTGGAGAACTCCTGGAAAGAGGACAATTGCCAAAGTTGGATATAATAGACTTCAGGTTGTTATTGCACTGAGTGGAGGGGAGCTTATATATTTTGAAGTGGATGTTACTGGTCAGTTGATGGAGGTTGAAAAGCATGAAATGTCTGGAGACGTTGCTTGTTTGGACATTGCTCCAGTACCCGAAGGCAGACAAAGATCCCGTTTTCTGGCAGTAGGCTCATATGACAAGACTATCCGAATCTTATCACTGGATCCTGATGATTGTATGCAGGCTCTTAGTGTTCAAAGTGTTTCTTCAGCTCCAGAATCTCTTCTTTTTCTTGAGGTTCAAGCTTCTGTTGGCGGCGAGGATGGTGCAGATCACCCTGCTAGCCTTTTCTTGAATGCTGGTTTGCAGAATGGTGTCTTGTTTAGAACGGTGGTGGATATGGTTACAGGTCAGCTTTCTGATTCTCGTTCCCGATTCTTAGGATTGAGAGCCCCAAAGTTGTTTCCTATTATTGTAAGAGGCAAGCGTGCCATGCTTTGCTTGTCAAGTCGACCATGGCTTGGTTATATTCACCAGGGACATTTCCTATTAACACCTCTTTCATATGAAACCCTTGAATATGCGGCTTCATTTTCGTCTGACCAATGTGTGGAAGGTGTAGTTGCTGTTGCTGGTGAGGCATTGAGGATTTTTACCATTGAAAGATTGGGAGAAACATTTAATGAGACTGTAATTCCATTAAGATATACACCAAGAAAGTTTGTGCTGCATCCCAAACGGAAGCTTTTGGTGATAGTTGAGAGTGATCAAGGAGCATTAACTGCAGAGGAGCGTGAATCTGCAAGAAAAGAGTGTTTTGAGGCTACTCAGGCAGGGGAAAATGGGACTGGAAGTGACCCAATGGAGAATGGTGGCGAGGATGAGGATAAAGATGATGCACTCTCTGATGAACATTATGGTGACCCAAAAACTGAATCGGATAAATGGGTTTCCTGCATTAGAGTTCTTGATCCAAGGACAGGAAACACAACATGTCTTCTGGAGCTTCAGGAGAATGAAGCTGCATTCAGTGTATGCACAGTAAATTTCCATGATAAGGAATATGGAACCCTGTTAGCTGTTGGCACAGCAAAGGGACTGCAATTTTTGCCCAGAAGGACTTTAACTGCTGGATATATTCATATATATAGGTTTGTAGAGGATGGAAGATCTCTTGAACTTCTTCACAAAACTCAGGTTGAAGGTGTCCCTCTTGCTCTATGTCAGTTTCAAGGAAGATTACTTGCAGGAATAGGACCTGTGCTCAGGCTATATGATTTAGGAAAAAGACGACTGTTAAGGAAATGTGAAAATAAGCTATTCCCCAACACAATTGTCTCTATTCATGCGTATCGTGATCGTATTTATGTAGGCGACATGCAAGAGGTATGTTTCTATTTCATTCTATATCTATTGAACATCTCATATTTGAGTTAAGAATTATTGCAACATTTTTTCACCATGGCATCTATATTTGGCTGCTGGCATTAGAGATCACATTGTCTTAAGACAGTAACTTGTCTGTGTCCAGAAATTTTTACTGTTAATTATACTGCTGTGGCTTTGGTTTGAAACCTTTAGGAGGAATTCTTATATCTTTGAAGCTGGGAGGACTTCAACTTTCTGTAGTCAATTAATTTTTGTCTGAATTTTGAAGAAAATAGACAGCATACTCATTTTCTGATTCTATGTTTTGTTGCCCTCCATATTCTGTTTCAGTAAATAATTTTGTTTAACTATTTATGTACTTTGTCTCCAGTCTTTCCATTACTGCAAGTATAGGCGGGATGAAAACCAGCTTTACATTTTTGCGGATGATTGTGTTCCAAGATGGCTTACTGCATCATACCACATAGATTTTGACACCATGGCAGGTGCAGACAAGTTTGGGAATGTCTATTTTGTGCGCTTGCCACAGGATGTTTCAGATGAAATAGAAGAAGATCCAACTGGTGGGAGGATCAAGTGGGAGCAGGGAAAGCTGAACGGAGCTCCCAATAAGGTGGAAGAAATTGTACAATTTCATGTTGGTGATCTGATCACGTCTTTGCAAAAGGCATCTCTTATACCAGGTGGTGGAGAGTGCATTTTATATGGAACAACTATGGGAAGTATTGGGGCATTGCATGCTTTTACGTCACGGGATGATGTTGATTTCTTCTCTCATTTGGAGATGCATTTGAGGCAGGATCATCCACCTTTGTGTGGAAGAGACCACATGGCTTATAGATCTGCTTATTTCCCTGTTAAGGTATACCAAATTAATATTATGCTGTTTGCTCTTTCTTTTAAATAAATTACGTAACAGTCTTTGTTTGCCATTCATACTCAATAAGAACATAATGCCTATTACATTTACATGGTTGTTCCTGACAGTGGCTTTTATCTTCTGCCCTTGATAAAAATTTCTTGGTCCCATCAAACTGTTGTATTTATTCATTGAGTGTTTTTAATACATCGCATTGAGTTTTGACAAGTTTCTGAGATGCCTGTCACAATGGTGTAGGATGTGATTGATGGAGATCTATGTGAGCAATACCCAACATTGCCAATGGATTTGCAGCGAAAAATTGCTGATGAATTGGACAGAACCCCTGGAGAAATACTGAAGAAACTTGAGGAAGTACGAAACAAAATTATTTGAGAGATGATCTTCAGAAAGGTGCGCTCCCCTATTTCTGTTTATCTTGTTTTGTCTGTCCAAAGTGCTATTGTGATTAGTAAGACTGTAGGTTGTGCATAAAGATGCAATTATATATCTGGCCAATAGAACTACATTAACTAATCTAACATAGAAATGGATGATGTGTATAAATAAGGGAAATGTTAATATTTTAAGGTCTGATATTCAGGTAAGTTGCGTAACAGAGAAGTCAAATAGCTGGTTTTTTCCTTTTCAGAAAGGTTTGGGTCTTTCTAACTATTCTGGGGGTAGTTGAGAAGAAATAGAAGCCACAACTTTGATTTTGCCTCTACGGCTTTACTATGGTGCTCACCATGGGCACAACATCAATATTTTGTTTATACTGACCACAGTTAATTATTTATATCATCTTTACTATGTTTGTAGTTGCTTTAGTGTTTATAGAGAATCCATGTTTCATGAAAATGGTTTATAGTGTGATTTGTTAACGTTTTCAGGTCCCAGCGGTAATAGATCATTTGCACTTGTAGTGAGGTCACTAACTAAGCGTAGAAAGTTTGTTCTTCCATTTCTTGCAGAAGGGAGGAGTAGAAAGTGGATGTTTGTACTCTGTATTTTTTGAATGAAATCTAAGTTGGCAATCAATGTTGTAATTATTGGTAATTGAATTTTATCACGCTGATTGTGGATGTGATAGTAGCAATGCCTTTTCATATTACGGAGTTTTAATTTTTCAAAATTTCTTGATAGTTCTGGAAAAGAGGTATCTGTTTTCACGTATCATCAACCCTGTGCAAGATATGTTTTTTTGGGGGAAATACCACATTTTATTGATTGTGCTACAGTAAAACTATTCATGATTGGGGTTTTCTATTGAATTTGTTCTAATTGTCTCTTCCATCTATGGTAATATGATTGAGGATGAGACTATGAGTTGTTGATACCAGTGTTATTAAAACCGTACTGGTTATCAAACCGGTCAGGTTATTAGTACAGTGGTTCAGTAATTAAACCGTATGTCGGTTAAACCGGACATACCTACTTATATTTGTTTATATATAACCTATAACAAAAAAAATCCAAATAGGTAGATAGTCAAATTTATAATCCATATTTATAATCTACTCAAAATTCATATAAATAAACAACGTTAAGTCTTTAACAAATTCAAAGTCTAAATTAAAAAACATATATCAATCCAAAAATATCACTTAACAACCGCAAAATATAAATAAATGACATAAGTTCACAACTCACTCTACAGAACAAATAAATTTGGAGTTTTAACATTTAACACCAATAAGTCAAAGTTGTCTCATGAATGTTATACTTTTCTACCAAATCCTATCTTGAGATAGTATTCCAAGATTACACAAATGTCACGTTATGAACCAAAATGTGTAATCTAAGTATGTCTTGGAAGTATGTGTCTTCAAGTGTTGAAGAATGGTTGGAAAAGTGGGTCACATTGTAATGAATTTTTAAGTTTTTAAGTTATTTTTTTTAAAAAAGATGTGTATAAACCAGCCGGTTTAGTAAAATACCGGCCGGTTCACCGATTTTGACCGGTTTTTGACCGATTTTGATCGATTTTGACCGGTTTTGATACTTGGCCGGTTCAACATCTGTACCGTATCGGTTAGGGGCTTAGTTCACCGGTTTTCCGGTTGAACCGGCCAGTACGATACGGTTTTTATAACTAGGCTTTTATGATTCATATTAATTTTCTGCTTACACTCCCTTTTTTAACAATTGCAATACTAACAGATTTAAGTATTAAAATGATACCATAGAGAGGTTCAGTTCTCTTACATTTGCTTAACTAATGCAATTACCATAATTCCAACAAGATATGGAAGACAAAATTGAACCAAAGCAAGAGTAAGTTTATAAAACAACTTCAACTTCAGAATAGCTTGTAAATGTTCAAACAGGCTCCAAAAGTGAGAATTTTGTCTTGAAATTATACCTTTAGAACTTGTAGCCTTAAACAACAAATTTTTTTATTCAAACATTTCTATTCACAGATTATTACTACATAATATGGCACACTAGCCCTTATGCCAAAATATAAACCAAAAGATTAGCAATCCTGTTTACAGCCATTTACAAAATCTCCCTTTTGTTCTTCATGTTCTTCTCTCTCTATTCTTGTATTTCCATATTGAGATTTCTCCTCTAACCAATTAATAATATCTGAGAATACAATGTTCAAGTTTTCTAGTGGCTCTCCATACAACAGACCATGCCACATTCCAGGGTACATCTTTATTGTCTTGTCTAAGCTGGATGCTACATCATATAGTTCATTGCTAACTGATTTATCTGTCACCTTGTCTTCTTCACCATGTAGAACCAAAAATGGTAGTGAAATCTAATCAAAGTGGAACCAATTTTGTATTAAACTCATTAAGTGTCATCAACTTTAAAGGTTTTAGCATTGAAGTGATTGTTACAAATTTAACAAACCTCATGTAGTCTTTGCTCAATTTCTGTACTAACCCTCACAAGTTCATAGGCTGTTTTCAAACGAGGCTTTCCTTTATAGCAATATGGGTTAGCTCTAATCTACAATATAGGAATAATAACATTATCATATATTAACTTAAATTTAAATTAGCAATTAAGAGTTTCTATAAAATTTAGTGGAAACCTGTTCTCTGACTTGAGGTACTTTGAAAGCTAGATCAATGACATCTAGTGTTGGGACTATTCTCCATGTAGGAACCACTTTGCAGAGTGCACTCAATATACTAAACATCATTGTATTTGGTTTCATATCATCTGCAATCTGCACAATATTTCATTACTATAATTTGAGATTGCTTTTATTTGAATGCAAGAAAGTCAACAATTGTAAATGTGAGGCATACTTTAAATTTATTAAGGAAAATATATTGTTATTTTTGTGTGAAGGAATAAGGTTGTTAACAAATTCCTTAGGAACATTATTCATTAGAAAATAATGCCTAAGATACTAATAAATGTTGAACTTGCTTTTCCAACATAAACTTACTCATATTTTTTAAATAACATTCTTAGAAAACTTATAAATAAAACTCTAAAGAATAATACTTTTATAAATGCAGCTAATCAGAAAAAACAACTGCAGAATTATAACATTGATATTTATGTCATTTTCTGAAGACAAGGTTTTCTACATGTGCTGTAATATGGGATAACTATTGCAACGATTAAAATTGGGCAAAACATATATAATAACTATTGGAAGGATGATGCAATATACTGAACCTTGTGAAAAAATTTAGATGCACAAATATTAAACTCATTTATTTAAGAGTAAATACTCATTTTAGTCCATCATATTTTTCGAACTTACCAGTTTAGTCTTTCAAAAAAGACCTAAAATGATCAACAAAAAGTTCAAATGTAGGTTAAATTAATTCTTTTAACATGTTTTACGACACTTAATAGAAATTAATTTGATCCCAAAAAAGACTACTTTAGGTCTTTTCTTTTTTGAAGGACTAAATGGTAAAGACGAAAAATATGAGGAACTAAAATGAGTATTTAATCTTTATTTATCTGTTTAAGAGCATGCAAAAGAAAGGCAACCTTACACATGGGTGCAACTAAAATTGCCCCATCCCAATATTCTGGCATTTTCCTATGCAATAAGAGAGCCACAGCTCCACCCATTGATTCCCCTAACAAGTATCTCATCCTTTTCTTGTTCTCAACCTTTTCTGCAATTTTTCCATATTAAAAATAAATATCACTAAATGATTTTTTTTATATCAAACACTCGTCAAATAATGTGTTACATCATGGGTTTGAAAATGTGTTCAAAACCAAATAATGAATTGTCATAATAATGACATAAAGAGAGGTGAAAAATAAGAGAAACTAACCACAAATGGTGGTGAAATAGTTGGAACAATCGTTGATGACATCATCAAAGTTATTGACAAAACCTTGAAGACCATCTGATTTTCCATGACCTTCATAGTCCAAACCATATACTGCAAAACCTGCTTTTGCTAGCCTTGTTGCTGTACCTAAATCACATTTAGCCTATGATATAATATAATATGTACCAATGTTTTAAATTGCAGTTATATTTAGAAACATTTTGTATTTCTTACAATTGTAGACTAAATGCGACTCCAATTGCAAGAGCAATGCAGTTACATAGACTATCAAAATCATAATATTGTAATATCAATTATGGTCGGTCCGAGACGAACCATTTTTAAAACCATGATATGTTATATATATATATATATATACAAGTTTAGGAGAAGATGCAAATTAATTACTGTTCAGGGTGATGCTGCATTCTATGGCATAGCCATGGCAGATGAACACTAAAGCTTTTGGAGCTTCATTCTGTGGAAGCCATCGACTTGCCAAAAGCTGCATGCCTCGAGAATTCAGAGTGGATTCCTACAATAGTATTCACATGATTTTTCATTTATTAATAAGGACATTAAGATCCTAGATATTAAGTTTTTTTCTCTTATCTTTGAATATGAATAAGCAAAAGTCCCATAGAGCATGATATATATTCTTATTGATTATACTATACCTCTTCATATTTGACCTCAGTTTCATTTGCCTGCAAACAAAAAAAAACAAGAAGAAAACTAAGTACATAGTATAGGATTAAGAGATAGGATAATTTAAGAGAGAGTGAGGGAGAAACCATAGTGAAGAATTGTTGATATTGCTCAGAAATTTTTGCAGGGTTTACTTTTTTCTTGTTCTATTAGCATAAGAAAATCTGATTTATATAGAGAAAGTCTTTGGATGAGTGTGAAGATATTAGTGAATGAAAGTTAGGAAATCAAGGAAGTGTGGGATAAGAATGACACAACTTTTCTCTATTTATAGAGTACAATGACATAAATGAAATTGAATGAAACAAATTAACAATCTTTCTCCTAATAAGGTATTAACAAATTGACAGAATGTCACACTTTATTGCTTTCAACATATTACGTATTATTTTCCAATGTATTACTTATCTGTTTCTATCCTAATCAACTTGAAAGAGACCATGCTATGGATTATTTGCTAGTTATTAAGAATTTGTTTAATTTTCCTAAATATATTAATGGTGTTTAACAAAATAACAATAATTCAAGAGTTGTTGAATTGATGAATGGAAATGATAAAGAAGGTTGCATATATTTTACATCATTATGAGTTTAATTCGATTATTAAGTGAGGATATCTTGACATGATCTCACCCTTTTTTCTAAATGCTACCTTCCTTTGGTTTAGTGGACTTCTTTTTATGTGATTATTAAATACAAGTGTACTTTGAGAGAACTACCCTCTTGAGATTTTTTTACTGTTATTTTTAAAGTTCAAAATAGTATAAATTATTTTTATTATCAATTGTACAATTACTATCGTGGAGAGAAAAAATAATTGTTCAAAAAAGTTATTAAAAAAAGTTACCAAATGTCCAATGATACCACATATTATTTTGGTGCATAAATTTGGCAATTGGCACATGTTCTGTTCACACCAGACAACAAATAGAAACATATATAGAAGTTTACATTTCAAAGATATCAGCCATATTTATGTGAAAATAAATATGTTTTCCATGCATTAAATATGTTTTGTACACTTTCTTTGAAAAGGGCACGTTGTAACGAGAGAACACAACTTTTTAAAAAGGTAGCAATAAATTTAAAATGATGTGTTTCTAGTTTTTGTTCCCATGTGAATTTGCTCCATTAGAAAATAAATTATAAAACTGTAAATTCGGTTCATGTGAGATTGGGGAGTTTATAATTTGATTTGCATTATATTTGAGATAAAATAAAGTCATTATATCTGGAAAAATAATTTTATATACAGTTTAATTTATATTTATAGTGTAATTATATGAAATGTAAATAATTAATATATGCATATTGGTTCAGTTTTCTAAATTTAAAATTATTATCGATTTTACTATAATATCTACAAAATCAATCTAAGATGATACAAGAAGAAATCATTTTTATTGGTTTTTTCATATTTTCTTAGGTTTATTTGTGATCGTGTTTAGAATTGATCGAGACATAAATATGGCTGCTATGAAAATGTGGTCATTTAGTCAAATTGTATAAAAACTTTGATACTTATAAAGTGCTAGAAAAATTTGTAAACTGTCTAATTTATTTATATATGATGTCCTATTTTTTTAATAGTATTAAATCTATGCATTTGACGGTGTAAAGATGTATACATAGTCACTATATCATCTATCATTTATTTAAATGTTGGATAATATAGTGACAGTATAAATAACTCTTACACTGTCAGTATTTACATCATTTTCTCTTTTTTAAAGTGACAATAATGAAACATTTACCCAACAATAATAACACTCTTTTTTGTGTTTATTCAGGAGGGATAGCACCATTGACCAAGAGGACTAGTAGACCCTATTGTTATAATTCTCATATCTATCATATATAAAATATCTTTAATTTATAAAATAAATTGGGTCCAAATATAGAATTCTGATGTAAAAAATAACTGGGCCTCTTTCGAAGTTTGGGCTATTTCTTAATTAGGCCTATTTACTCGGGTAGGAGTACAATAGCCCAACTCAAAACCCAAATGTTCCAAACGTAAAAAAACATTCTTATATATAACGAAAACCCAACATTTCAATTCGGAGCTTGTCACTAGGGTTTGTAACGAAGAGAGGCCGCAGAAGCTCGTGAATTCAGCAATGGGTATTCTCCATAACAACCCTTCTCTCAATTCTCTTATTTTCCCATTTTATAATTTCAGTTATTGATTTGAATTTTGATGTGTGAAGCGAGGATCAAGGTTTACGAGTTGAGGCAGAAGACAAAAGCTGAGTTGTTGAATCAGCTCAAGGATCTAAAAACCGAGCTTTCTTTGCTCCGTGTTGCTAAGGTCACTGGTGGAGCCCCCAACAAGCTCTCCAAGATGTAAAAATCATATCTTTACCCATTTATTTTGATGGGTCTGTTCTTTTTGCCTACTATGTGTTTGTGATTATGACTTTGATTTATTTATTTTTGTGCGATGCAGCAAAGTGGTGAGGTTGAATATTGCACAGGTTTTGACCGTGATTTCACAGAAGCAGAAATCTGCATTGAGGGAAGCTTATAAGAACAAGAAGTACTTGCCTCTTGATCTGCGCCCAAAGAAGACCAGGGCTATTCGCAGAAGGCTCACCAAGCATCAGGTTATAAAATATCGCCATTGTGTTTCATTCAGTATTCAATTGATTATTTTGAGTTTTTGACCTTGTGGTGATGTGTAAATAAGTGTGTTTAGGTCCAATATTGTTTTTTATTCTCTTCATATTCTAACATGAATATATTATCTTTTAAAAATTAATATTAGCTTAAATTAGTAGATTAACCTCTATCTAATTATTGTGATATTTTCTCTTATAATGATATAAAGAATGTAGAATATGGTTATGATTGTTTGAAAGTATCAGTGAATTGTTCAATCTGGATATGTTTGTGATTAGGCTTGACATTGACAAGGTTTTTTGAAGTGTTGGCGCTTTTACTCCATGCTCTGCTGATTTTCATACATTAGTGGTCTGTCTTTTTTAAGAAAATTATTGGAATCTATATACATGGAAATACTATAACATTGTTCTGTTTTTATGTGTTAAGGATGTTAGGCATATCTTTTATTTTCACCTTTGCTATTTTACCTTGTAATAGATTATTCTCTGATTGATGTGAGCTTGTGATGCATTGTAGTTTCTTAAATGTTAGCTTTAGTTGTTTGTGAGTGAGGACTAGTAGTTGTACCATGTTTAGCTGCTCATAAGATTTCTTCTTGTTAATGCAGCAATCATTGAAGACCGAGCGTGAGAAGAAGAGAGAAATATATTTTCCATTGAGGAAGTTTGCTATCAAGGTGTAAGAATAGTGCAATCTTGTTTATTGATGGAAACTTATCATAGTTGAAGAGTTATGATACATTCCAACTTGGTGTTATTGGTTGCTTTAAATTTCATGATTTCAGACCTGTGGATCTCTCTTTAAGCTACTAGGGTTTTATTTTTTTGGAGTGATAGTCTATGTGGATTTCAATGCATTAAAAAAATTTCTTTTCATTTATTCACATTTTTATATTTTAATTTTTAGTAAATGTTGTGAAGACATGAACTTATCTGTTGCTAGTTACTCGAAGCTCATAACCCTGTGTGAAAAATCTAACTTCGGGGGCAAAATTCTGTCTAGTACTTTGATGTGTTGGATCTTGAATTACTAGGTATTGTAGAAAGAAACATTGTATGACCAGCTTTTCTAAAATGCTTAAAGTGGGGTGATAGTTCGTAAATCTTCTCTCTTCCTCCAAAGTTTTGTCTTCTTATTCATCCCTTGCACTTTTCACCCCAAAACAAACGTTCAACCAAAATCCCAAATGGAAGCTAGCATTGAACAATATTTAATCCTTTATTACCATATGGGACTTGGTCAAAAAAATAAGCAAGGAGATTTTCTCCAATGTGAGACATTGCACGTAGCAATGAAATTCTTAGTAAGCAAAAATTGACTCATCAAAGAAGTATGTGTGTCAGATATTGTCATGTTGGATTTAGACTCAATATTTTACTGTCATGGTAGAAAGAATGAAGGGACATTTATATAGTACACAGAATAGGCAATGCTATTTGAACTTATTTATGTCACTACATCTAAACTCTTCAGCTGTTTTTATTTGATTTTGAGTTCTTCGTGATATCCCCTGCTGAATAAATGAAAAATTGGTCTAATCGATTATGGTCACGCGTGAAAGAAGCCTTTTGAACAGTAGTTAGATTATAACTTCAATTAAATCCTTTCATCAATTGTTGGTTCAAGTGGTACATGTTTGATTCCCTTAAGCAAAGTTTCGGGTTCGAGTCTTGTAAATGAAAAAAATATCTGCTAGGAGAGTTAGTCCACATATCTATGGATGTTTCCAGTTCGGACATGATTGTTTCCAATGTAGGGATACTGGTGGGTAACCAAAAATTAAACTCCTTTCAATATTAATAAATGCAAAACTTCAATAGAAATAGCCTTTGGTACATTCGCTTTACTTAAGCTTAAAAAGTGAATCCACATTGTACCCACGAAAGTGTAAATTTCACTTGTTAACACTTCTATATTATACTCATGAAGTTGAATGTAGTGTAGATGTCCTCTCGTGATTTTCCTGACATCGTTTCTACAATATATTCATATTGGCAAAACTCAACAAGAGAAATTAGTCAAATGATCAACAATGTCGATAAAGCTTTACTTCGTTGTAACAAAAAAAAGCTTAGGTTCGTGACTCAATTGAGAAATTACACACCGAAAATAAAAATCCCAAAGGAAGAAAATCGAAGAATAAAGTTGAACATGCACATTCGGGGTTGGTGGGGAATAAGAGGTTAAGGGTATTTTGATAAAAAACATTATCTTAAAATTTGATCTAAGACACGGTAATAGGCTAAACTAACTTTAAGTTTGAAACAAGTAACAACTACTCATGTCAATGTCTAGTACCATCTAACATATAGGATTATATTTATTGACCCAGAAATTGTGCTACTTTCTATGTCTTATTTTTTTAATTGGTTAAAAAATAAATTTAAATGAAAAATTTAATATTAAAATATATTTCTAACTAATTAGAAAACGTGACACATTTTTTTAAACAAAATATTTGCTCCCGTATTGATACTATTGTAAGTTGCCCTTGCAAAGCTGTAACAATTAGCTTCATGCAGTTGTGACACATGACTAAATTGAATGAATCGTGATCACTTGTCCTCAATGATATCTTCATTCTCTGTTCCAAGCAAATCATATATTAATATGTAGATAAAATAAAAATTGTAAAAACAAAAATAATAAAATAAAGCATTATTATTGGCTTAAAACTGATATACCGTTTGGATAGGTGATGTTCATCCAAATTGAATATCCCAGCTGCTACACATAAGGCTAACCAAACCAATAACCAATCCCCTTCAAATAGTAACGGTTAAGTTTCAATTAGAAATTTAGAAATTTCATTTTTTTTTTAATTTTAGTTTTAACTTGAATATGTGTTTATGCTCTTTCATAACTTGCTCATTATTGTGATTAGCCAAATAATTTTAGTCAAAATAATTTTCAAGCTTTTTGGCTTGGCTCAATTGGATAAGTCTAACCTTTGACAGAACAACCTAAATTATTAGCGCTAAATATTGAGAATATGCTAGATGGTTTATCCAAAATGAAATCCTATGGATAGTTTATTGTTGATTATGATGTATAAACTGGAAAAATGCTAGATTGGTCAAAGTGAAATCTTATTGCCTAGCTTATTGTTAATTTGCATTTAACACTAGGTAAATAAATTTTACCCACCAATTTAATTCATTTACATTATTGAAATTCAAAACCATTTATTAAATTAGAATAGTTCTATGTCAACTAACTTTGTGCATAATAGTTAATCATACATGGATGATTTAACTACGTCGTAATTCTCTAATATAAATTATATTCTTTAACACTTTCCTCGTATCATGTCCCCTATTTAGTTATATTATTATATCAGTTATTACGTATGAAAGGGAAAACTTGTAAAGCTATCAAATCCTCATCACCTATCATAATCTAGATATCAATTGAAGAGATTATGCGCCCACTAAACTCTAAATGAAGCATAGAAAAGTAAATTGGCTGAGTATCTTCTTACTGAAATTTCAACATTCCTACTTAGTTAAAGCTATTGATACACAATTTATATGTTATAATAAAAGCTCAGAATTTAAAAAGCTGATTATCTAAAATTGGCTGAGTATCTTAGTTAAAATTGGCTGAGTATCTTCTTACTTAGTTAAAATTGGCTGAGTATCTTCTTACTGAATATAATGTACATCTTGATCGTGTTTAATTTGCTTAGAAAAAATAATGTGCATAAAAAAATCTGCTTATAAAAAAATGATTTCCATAGAACTTATGAGCTTTTTACCAGGAACCAAAGGTAAATGACAAAGTCATGAATATTTTACGCGGAACTCCAAGCACAAGTTCGAATTTTGAAAGACCACAAGCTGAGAGTCATTAAAATTTCTGAACCCCAATAGCTTATGTTTGTTGAATTATGAATCTAAATTGTCTACAAAGAAAAAAAAGTTACAAAATTCACTGCTTTATGCATGGTTCTTTGATGGTCCACCAAGTATTAATAACTTTCACCTACTCCAACAACAATACTGCTTATACTTCATGAATTATAATAATTAGCCGAAAAAGGGTCGAAAATGTTGCAGACTCATTCGATTTTTACATTACTTTAATATGTACCCGGTGAAGTTTTTTATTACTCTTTATCCATCATTCATTAGTATAATGGATTGATAGTAAAAATCTCCTACATACACATAGAGTATACTTTTTTTTACTGCTAATAGAGAAGTTAAATGACCGGTCAAATTATCTCACCAACTTTGTGACCGTATTAATTAGCAAATATTAATTAAGACATTTTTATATAAATTTTTTTGCTGGAGGATAATTCACTAGTAAAAAGTCAATATCGTCGGGTCCAGAGTTGTCTGTAGGGCACATTTCTAATCTTCATGCAACTTGTTCATATTGTGTGCAACTTGCAACAAACTATATACAAAAATTTGCTAATATATGTGTATATATAGAGGTAGTTTGCAATTTAAACAAATCACAAATATCCCACTATTATTCCTTTCTTAACCATGGATCTGTTGTTCTTATGCTTCCTTTTAATTTCCTTGTTGTACTCATTTTTTTGCCTTTCCAAGTTGATTTTTCATCTTAGAGGTCAATCTTGTTACATGTTAGCTTATGAGTGTTTTAAACCACCAGAAGATACCAAACTTGACACAGATTCTGCTGCTAGAATAGTGCTAAGAAATAAAAACTTGGGGTTGGAAGAGTACAGATTTCTCCTCAAAACTATTGTCAGTTCAGGGATTGGTGAGAACACTTACTGCCCAAGGAATGTTATTGAAGGAAGAGAAGAATGCCCTAGTCTTCATGATGCATATGCTGAAATAGACGAAATCATGTTTGACACACTTGATAACCTTTTCAAAAGAACCGGTTTCTCTCCTTCTGATATAGACATTCTTGTTGTCAATGTGTCTTTGTTCTCACCATCTCCTTCTCTCACTTCTCGTATCATAAACAGGTACAAGATAACTTAAGAATATGAGTTTGAGTACCCCTTGTATTCACGTTAATATATTGATTTTGCTTATAAATAATTGTTTATAAGCTGTGTGCAACAACTACTATATAACTTTTATGTTAACAAATGAATAGTTGCATTGAAAAAGGGTTGGAGTATATATATCTCATCTATTTTATATATTTTTGTCTAATAATTTTTATGTAATAAACAGGTACAAGATGAGGGAGGACATTAAGTCCTTCAACCTTGCAGGAATGGGATGCAGTGCAAGTGTGGTTGCTATTGATGTGGTGCAGCAACTTTTCAAGACATACAAGAACTCCATTGGTGTTGTTGTGAGCACAGAAGATCTTGGTGCACATTGGTATTGTGGTAAAGACAAAATGATGATGCTTTCTAACTGTCTCTTCCGCTCAGGTGGTTGTTCCATGCTTTTCACTAACAAACCAACACTGAAACACCGCGCAATCTTGAAGCTGAAGCACATGGAGAGAACACAGTATGGTGCAGATGATGAGGCATACAACTGTTGCATACAAGTTGAAGATGACCAAGGGTATTCAGGTTTTAGACTAACCAAGAGTCTTGTGAAGTCTGCATCTCAAGCCTTGACAGTGAATTTACAAGTTATGACACCAAAGATTCTTCCACTATGGGAATTAATAAGGTTCTTTACTACCTCAGTTAAGAATAGTATGAAAAAGAGGGAGTTTGTTATGTTTTTTACTTCATTTCTTGTTGGCAATGGTAAAAGGAAAAAGAACACATTCAATGTGTTAGGTGGTGGGGGTTTGGATTTTAAGTCTGGAATAGAGCACTTTTGTGTGCACCCTGGGGGAAGGGCAGTGATAGATGGGGTTGGTAAGGGTTTAAAACTGAATGAGTATGATCTTGAGCCAGCTAGAATGGCACTACATAGATGGGGTAACACTTCTGCTGGTGGACTTTGGTATGTTTTAGGGTACATGGAAGCCAAAAAGAGGCTCAAGAAAGGTGATAGAATCTTGATGATAAGCCTTGGAGCAGGGTTCAAGTGCAACAACTGTGTTTGGGAGGTGATGAAGGATTTATCTGATGCTAATGTTTGGGAAGATTGCATAGATAGTTACCCTCCAAACACACTCAACAACCCTTTCAAGGAAAAGTATAGTTGGCTCAATGATGAATGTCTTAGCTTTGTGAGGTTGGATTTTAGCAAAATGGTGTTTTAGGTGGTGGAAGCAAGGGAATCATACAAAGAGAGAAAGATAAAAGGAGAAAGGAATTAAAGAAATTAATTAAACTCTCAAAACTATACAGGTTTAGGAAGTAATTTGTGTTATGGTTCCAACTTATTAAATATTTATTGTTGTCCCATGTTTACATATATAGTTATATATAACTGGTCAGAGAAAACACAAGTGTAGAGTTTGTGCATTGTGTTATTGATTGATGAAATAATTAAAGTTCATGTTTATTGATGTGGGTATTAGTGTTCTCAATCAAGTATTACCACTCATTAATTCTTTAGACATTTTTATATTCTAGTTCATTTGGCTTCATCGATCACATAATCATAAAATTGAACCATTGTTCATTAAGCTGAATTCTATTTTGAATTTTGGTAAATGCAAATTATGGTTGGTTTGCGTATGAGGTGCAGTGGCACTCTCATTATTTTCTTACCAAAAGATGGTAGAAGCATTAATTGGTCACGTCCTTGTTAGCCATAACCCACAAGACATGAGAATAGAATTTGTATTTATATTTATGTGTTGGCCCTATGGAGATATCTACTGATATGTCTCTATTTCTTATTTTATATCATATCTCTATACATTTCTAAGATAATATTATTAATTGAGAAATGAAAGTCAAGGTTCTATCACCTTATCACATTTATGAGTTCCATTATTTCAAATACTTAATATAATATACATAAAACAACATATTATAGTATTTAGATAATATTTTATTATATCTAATTTTTGTATACAATAATATCATTTGGATATCAGACCCTACAACTAACTTTATAGGAATTGAAGGGTAAAAATTATAAGAACGAGAATTTATGTTTCTTTGTACGCTAAGATTAGCTCAATCAGTTATAAATTGTAGGATATATACTATGATTGCCAATGTTTAGATTTTCGAAAATTCAACTTCCCAACCTTTATGAAAATTTAACGCATTTTTTTATATTTGATAGTCTTTTTTATTTCAATTTGAAATATTAACTCATTTATATAACAAAATTTATGTTGGCTGATATAAACTCTATTATATATGTCAGTTGCTCAGCTACTCATATACATCAACATGATATTTTACCTCTCAAACCATGAACTCTCTCGTGCAAACTTATGAAATGCTCCTTATGGTGGTACATAAAATATTATTACGCATTTATTGCCCTGTAGCTTTCTCTTTCACGCTTATTTGGGTATATCTAGCAATAAAGACTTTTCATCCGGGTATATTGTGACATATATTCGTCATAACATGACCATTTAATCACGTGGATGAGTTGAATTGGTTAAGAACTTCACATGTCATTACTTGAAAAAGGAATGTTAAAGGTTAGATATGGCTCAACAAGTACTTTATATGTATTTGTTTTGGTTGGCCCAATTAAAATAGACCTTACATATCCCAAATGAGATGATTAAACCTTGAGATAATAAATATTTTTATAAGTTTTAATTTATTTAATTTAAAAATAAAATAAAAAATGTAAATTCTTGAATTTTTATGATCTAAACTCTCCAATTCCGGAAAAGATTAAAGTACACCATACACATGCAATTTTGGTGGAGGCATTTGGCTTAGTACAATTTGTGGGGGAGGCATAGGATTCCCGCATTTGTTAATGTAAACATAGGCGGAAAGAATTTATATTCCGAAGTTGTTGTTTTTTGTTTGGTAAAAACCATTCCGAAGTTTTATTTCTTAAATTTGCAGTATCTCATTTTCTATTTAATTTACATTTGAACATTTTATAAGAGCTAGAAATGTACGTACAAACATTACGCCGCTAAGAAACTACCACCAAAAATTTCAACTTGCAGAAACTCATTGACTATATGTTTTGTTAGATTAAATTCTGTAATATTGTTTTTATTCAAACTTTTGGTCCTAAAGTTATCATATTTTGGATTTAGTCGTAAGTTTTAATGACAGTGGTTAATCCTTATGTTGATGCAGCGGGAAATTGTTGGGCAACGTTGACCACAAATAATCAAATAAGATGTAAAATATAAATAGAAGATAAGAAACAAGATAATTTGGTAATATAGTTCAACTAATTGTGCCTACATTCCTGGAAGTACTGAGATACTACCAAATATTATTATATAATAAGGATCATCAAATGCCTCAAAGAGATGATGATGTGATATTCTTTTAAACACATAAATAAGGTCCTTTGTGATCACAAAAGTTTTAGAGACTAAAACCAAAACATATTAAACTTTGAGAGACAAAGCCCCATAATAATAACTCACATTACTTTAGACATTTGGATGTGATATTCTGTTAGACACAAGGACTTCATAGAGATTTCTAAAACTTAATGAAAGTATAAAAAAAACTTCTAAAATCTTGAACGAAACATTTCCAACTAAAAGATTAAATAAATGTTTTTATTTAATTCTCAAATCTCAATTTATAAATAAGGGAGTTATATTTCAATATTCTTTATGATTTAGAAAGGGCAAATGCCCAACAA
Source organism: Lupinus angustifolius (assembly GCF_001865875.1). Classification (NCBI taxonomy): domain Eukaryota; kingdom Viridiplantae; phylum Streptophyta; class Magnoliopsida; order Fabales; family Fabaceae; genus Lupinus; species Lupinus angustifolius. The sequence continues at coordinate 1,949,334 of NC_032028.1, read as the reverse complement.
GAAGACATCACCTTCATCATCAATACACTAGGACTCCTGTTTTGATGGCCCAAATTAATTCAATCAACATAGATGAGGAATGTGTGAACCAGCTTTATGAAAATTAGTTTGTGCGGGTCGGTTCAACCAATAAACTGGTAAATCAGTACTAATACTGATACAATACAATAATTATTGAACCATACTAGTCATACCAGTTAGTTCCATTTAAAATCATTTTTTTTTAAAGAAAATGACTTTTTTTACTAAAATGTTTATAAAAAGATCAAACACATAACCAATACATTTTTTATACTTTTAAAATACGATCCACCATCAAAGTAATAAATTTTTTTATAACAAATTTTATAAATGAAAAATGTTATTGTCTTTTTTATTGACTTTTTAACAATATTATTAGTAATATATATATATATAACTTCATTGGTTAACCAACAATTACTTGCATGTTGGATATTAGCAACATTGGTGTGAACAGACGTGACAATATCGTTTGCAAGTGTTGATAGTTGTAATTCTTGGTTACTTTTATCGTCTTCCAAATTGTATAAGAAAATGTCACTAAAAAAGAAATGGCAATGATAACTCTTAGAGAATGGGTTGGAATGAAACATGTGAAGTTTCAAAAAATAAGCTCATATTCAAAATATATCAAACTCTAACTAAATGATGTTATCAAACTCAAACTAAATGATGTTATCAAACTCGAACTAGAAAGAAACTAATTGGGTACAAAGAAGACAACACTAGATATCTTGAGTTATTTTATATTAAGTTTTGGAGCAAATCATCAACTATTAATTTATTAATCATTATTAATTATTAAATAAAAGTAATATAAATCAATGATAAATAATTTTCTGATAATGTAAAAAAGTTTTTACTATCAGTATATAGATTTTAAGTTATTTTAAGTTTTGAGAAAATGGCTTGTTTAAGAAGATAAATAAATGTATTGGAGGAAACATAGACATAGAAACACGTGAAGTTGACGATTATGTCACTGAGTTTAATCCAGTCCAAATTCATGTTTGTTTAGATTTCAATCTCGCTGTCATCATTGATTGAAGACCGTTTAATTTTTTTATGGTATGAGGTGGTGAGTGAATTATTCATTTAGAAACACCAATCATATAATTTTATTTGAAGAGGAAATGACCACTAGTATCTATCCATAAATATTTAACGAATTTCAATGAAAAGGAAACGTAGAATATGTAGAATATTAAAAAAAAATCAATCCATTCTAACATTTCACATCAAATAAATTGTATCGTGCAAAATCGATAAAAAGAACTTATTGAAAAATTATAACACATTTGTAAATGATTAAATTTCTTAAACATGATAATAAAGAGTCAATTCGTGTTGTATATGAAAAACTACATTGATAAAAATAAAACACACTTTAATAGTCTCTACATCAAAAGATATTATTATTTAGCTATTAGCGTTGTGATATCTTTAGTGCACATAAAAAATTAATTATATTCCTTTATCCACCAGAAGAATTAATTTGAGTTTGATATTTTGAAATTTTGTCCAAAAACTTTCGCATTTTAATTCTTCAAACTTTTATGCAAATTGCATACCGTTCATGTCTTTCTTATCATTGGACGATCTTAAAAATAATACATATGAGTTATAAATAAATAATAATATAGAGAATATAAAATATTTTATAATATATATATTAAATTCTATATAAAATAAATAGTTTTATAAATTAATAGTGGTAGTTATTAATAGAAGTAGATATTGGAATGTCACATACATATGGAGCATAGTTCTTTGTTCACTTAAAGAAGTTGTGTATATTTAATCCTTAACTATGTATAAGTACGAATAATTAAATTAAAACATAATTGTCTATAGTTCATGTTATGTTAAACATATAAAAATAGTAAATTTCATCCATTAATTTATAATTTATTTTATTATACTGTTTTATCTTGTATCTAAAGTGTTTTTTGGTCTAGTATTTAATAAAAAGTTCATTTTGATCTTAAATATTATAAATTATTTTTTTATCCGCTATCCAAAATTGGGTTGTGACTTGTGAGTTAATCAAAATTGGGAATTCTAATTTTACTTTTTTTTTTTGTTTCTTATTCCTTAATTCCTTCTTCCCTCCAAAATATGGTAATTACTAATTACCTCAATCTACACTCATAATTTCCTAATTTTAAAACTAATTTCAATCAAAGCTAAATTTGTAGGTACTTACTCAACCTCCATTCCATTTTAATAAAGATAACTTGCTTTGACTTTGATAATTTATTTATAATATGAAAATAAAAAATAGAAGGAAAAATCGGAATGGGTTTCTTCTTCTCCTCCTGTTTTCTTTCTTCCCCTCTTTCCTCTCACTTTCCTTACTCTCCACTTTCACTCACTTTTCCCTTTTCCCTTTTCCTTTTCATTCCAATTTCCCTTTATCATCCTTCACCACATAGTCAAATCAACTCTTATTACCTTCTAAATGCTTTAGATTCTTAAATTAGTTTCACTCACTCTTCTTCTCTTCTTCTCTTCTTCTCTTCTTCCATTTCCACCATGGCTTCCAACCTCAACTCACCAGGTTCTCTCTCTCTATCCATTTTTTCATTTCACTCTAAATTTATTTACTTTTCATTGTTTCAAGCTACCCCTTTATCTAAATTTTCCATTTTTCGATGACCCTTTTGTTTATTTCTTTGTTTCATGTATTGTAGTAGCTCAATTTCGAAGAGAACCCATGACTCCAAGGTCTCCAACCTACAACAACCCACTCTCTGAAATATCGCCGTCGCCATCTCCGTCGTCGGCGCCGGCGCCGGCTCTAGTGTTATCAAACTCCGGCAAGAGAATTGACCAAGCTGGGAAGAAGAAATACGTGAAGCAAGTAACGGGTCGCCACAACGACACGGAACTTCACTTAGCGGCTCAACGAGGTGATGTTGGTGCTGTGAAGCAGATCCTTCTTGACATAGGTTCTCAGATAATGGGAACTTTGAAGGGTGATGATGATGATGATGATGATGTTGGTGATGATGATCTGACGGCGGAGATTGCTGAGGTTCATGCTTGTGTTGTGAATGAAGAGAATGAACTTGGAGAGACACCTCTTTTCACTGCTGCTGAAAAGGGACACCTTGATGTTGTTAAGGAGTTGTTGAAGTATTCTACTAATGAAACTGTTTCAAAGAAGAATCAATCTGGGTTTAATCCATTGCATAAAGCTGCTAGTCAAGGACATCATGGTACTCATTAATTCTTTCTTCCAATTATTGTTTCTAATTTTATCTGCTGTTTTTTTTTTCTTTCTTAATTTGGTAATTTGTTTACTTACCTTTTTTGGGTTGTTTGATTGTGGTTTGACTTGGAGTTAGTTATGTAGTCTTTTTGAAAGATGTAATTGCTATGAACTAAGTGGAAGAAACTTAGCATATGAAAGTATATTTTTCATTTACAATGTGCTGTTATGTTGTTGGTGAAGTTATCAATTAGGGAAAATCAATTATTATGCTATTGATGAAAATCAATTATGTTGTAAATATGGTTATTCTGATTGTGAGCGAATTTGATTGTTGTCGCTCTTGTGCAAATTGGTTTGACCGAGTAGTCTAAGGATACTGAAGTTAGTTTTGTAGTCATTTTGGATGATGTTGTTGCTCTGAACTAAGTGGAGGAAACTTAGTCTATGGGAGTAGATTTGTGATGTGATTAGGCCTACCTGTTTAGCTTTAGATCTGTGGCTTTTATTTTTACGGTTAAGGTTTTAATTTGGGACTGTTTTGTATTTAGGGATTTCATTCGGTTTTGGATTACCTTATTCCAACTTATGATTACCTTTTAATTTATATTGTATTTTCTTAGGTCTATAAATAGGCTTTCAGTATAAACAGTTCGACATTTTTGACGATTAACAAATAATTCAATATTAATCGCCCAAATGGTGAGAGCATCTGAAACGTGAGTCGGAAGAGAACTCTGCTCTAGAAGAGTACTTGGGAATTGGGATTTCCCTACCAATAGGAGCACTCTTGGAGTTACCTTCTACATATTTGTCATTTACAAAGAAAATTATATGACCTGGTAAGTTGTTTGTCAAGATACCAATTAAAGAAAGTCAACAATTGTGTTTTTAATACAACCTTGGTCCACGAAAGTAAAATTATGACTCGAGTGAATAATAGGAGGGAGAAGCTGTGTATGATGTCACTAACTTATTCATGGTCCATGGGTTTATAGTATGTGGGTCGTGGAGAAACCTGCCAGATTGTGAGATAGAAGAACAATTTTTGTTTACATCAAGTTAGCGTCTTGCTTGTTGCCCAAAGCATTTGCATCAGTTTCTGCTCATTTAGAGGTTTTGGCTTCCATAACAATGCTAAAACTTTGTGGCAGTGTGCTGTGTTTTGGTGCTAATGGTTGGAAAGGAATACCCGGATCTTCAATGGAACTTCTTCTGTAGATAACATTTGGGATAGAGTTATTTTGTTCCCTTGTTTGTGGTGTTCTGTACATGGTTTCAGGGCCAGGCCTAACATATCTGAGAGCGTTGTAGGAGAAAATGTGGGGCCTTAATTTATTAACAAAATTATACAGTTTTTTATGGGGATTGAGAAAATTGTGTGGTTACAGTTCCCACACTTTATGTGTCATAGTTTTACAACATAACTGGTTTTTTGGACACTATAAAACTTAACGCCAAAATATCAATTTATAAATTTTAAATTTGAACGAGCTTTAAAGTTTTAACCATCTTGTTTCTATTTCGATGAGCTCCAAAATGTCAATCCCACTTCAAGTGGTTTGGACATGTTTGGAGGAGACCGTTAGGAGCCCCACTGAGGAGTAGATCAAATAGAAGTTAGTCCAATTTCTAGAGAAAAATAGACCAAAAAAAGTATAGGTGAAATGATTAGGAAAATTAGAGATTGGTGTTTTGTCAATGAACATTATTTATGATGAGGATCATGACGTTGTTCGATTCATGTAGCCAACCCCACCTAGTAAAATTTATTGTTTTGTTGTACTTTTTTCTGTTCATCCCTGTAATCCATAGTAAAATTTCATTTGCAGCCATTGTTCAGGTATTACTAGATTATGACCCAGGATTAAGCAAAACAATTGGTCCATCCAATGCTACTCCACTTATAACTGCTGCAGCAAGAGGCCACACAGAAGTGGTGAATGAACTGTTGTCAAAGGATCGTAGCTTGTTGGAAATCGCTAGATCCAATGGCAAGAATGCATTGCATTTAGCTGCTCGTCATGGTCATGTGGAGATTGTAAAAGCCTTGCTCATTAAGGATCCACAATTGGCACGGAGGACTGACAAGAAAGGGCAGACTGCATTGCATATGGCTGTAAAAGGGCAGAGTTGTGATGTGGTGAAATTGCTTCTTGAGGCAGATGCTGCCATTGTTATGCTTCCCGATAAATTTGGAAACACCGCATTACATGTTGCTACCAGGAAAAAGCGAGTAGAGGTATGTCAAAAGTTGCAGAATAGTACACAATTTACTAGCACCATAATAATATAGGAGGAGGCAATACAAATTTAGTTACTTTAACAAATGAGTTTACAAAGATACCTTATCCCTAGTAGTTGGGTACTTAGTCTTATGTGCCCTATAGTTGTATTAGTGAGTGTACTAATATCATATCCTAGTATTGGTGTGCTTCTAAATATGCTAACCAGGCTGCTGATGCGGTATAATTTTACTTAAAAGTTACATGCATTCGACCCC